>NC_041021.1:13398260-13698260 GCF_004193775.1 Glycine soja
GGAAAGTCCCATCCGGCATCCATTAAATGTTGGACCTTGTATTTAAGGGCTAAGCATTTTTCGACAGAATGCCCGGGACACCCCATGGTTCTTTGCAAGTTGCGTTAGGGTCATACACCATTCGGGAAGTGCGGGTTTCGAGGACCCTTCGGGAGTTACCCACGGCAAATGATTTGGCGTGAGGGATGTAGAAGATCTTCCGTACTCATTGGGAGCGGGGTGATTCCGGCAATGGCCTCGGAGGGAATTCCTTTTCGTTGTTGAGAAATTACCGCCAGCCGAGTCGTGTTCGGAGTTGAACTTGGGGAGCCTTCCCTCTGAGTGGCGTGGCCTTAGGCTGCACGGGTGTTGAACTAAGAGGCGTTCCAGCTGAGGCCGAGAAACTGGGTGAATGTTGCCGCGTACTGGATGGGTACTGTTAAGTGCTTAGCCTTTACTGAGTTTTAAAGATTGGCTAAAATTTTGTTAAAACATAAGCACTTAGACAATGAAGGAAAGCTGGAGTTGCTGCACATGATGCTAACATTATGTCAAGGAATCAGATTGGGCTGCACAATGCACAAGGCAAGATAAAAGTTCAAATGAAGAATTGAAGCTGCAGGATCCACGATGTCGGATACGATGTCCAGGACATCCGCCGAAAATACTGGACACATAAATCTGTTATATCTTTAACAGATTATTGTGCAGTTAGCAACAGATAGGCGATCTATCTCTAGGAACGAATTAAAAGATAATTAAAGTTCGAATTACAAACTTGAATATTTCGTTCAGGGATTAAGATTAAGATAAAAACTAAAAGATAAACTTTATCTTTTAGATCTTTAAGTGCAGATTTTCAGGAGAATGATAGATCTTATCCAGCGCAAGTGTTGCAGCCCAGATACGCACACTGCTATATAAACATGAAGGCTGCACGAGTTTTCTACCCAAGTCCGAGATTGAAGAGTTATTTTGTGAGTTTTGGGACTTGAGTGTTTTGTGAGCCACCTTGATGTTACCCTAACATCAAGTGTTGGACCTGAGTGTGTAGAGTTGATCTCTTTTGTTCAGAGAGCAATCTCTGGTGTGTTTTGATTTATTTGTAACACGGGAGATGATTGAGAGGGAGTAGAGGGGTTCTCATATCTAAGAGTGGCTCTTAGGTAGAGGTTGCATGGGTAGTGGTTAGGTGAGAAGGTTGTAAACAGTGGCTGTTAGATCTTCGAACTAACACTATTTTAGTGGATTTCCTCCCTGGCTTGGTAGCCCCCAGATGTAGGTGACGTTGCACCGAACTGGGTTAACAATTCTCTTGTGTTATTATTTGTTTAATCTTTCATACTGTCAAATATAATCTGCATGTTCTGAAGCGTGATGTCGTGACATCCGGTACGCATCTGTCATTGGTATCAGAATTTCAATTGGTTATCAGAGCGGGCATCAAATCACTGATGAGATCTAGGGAGATAAATTCTGATGAACATGGAGAAAGAAGGGGACCAGTGAACAGACCACCAATTTGGATGGAACCAACTATGAATACTGGAAAGCAAGGATGGTGGCCTTCCTCAAATCACTGGATAGCAGAACCTGGAAAGCTGTCATCAAAGGCTGGGAACATCCCAAGATGCTGGACACAGAAGGAAAGCCCACTATGAATTGAAGCCAGAAGAGACTGGACAAAAGAAGAAGACGATTGGCACTTGGAAACTCCAAAGCCTTGAATGCCCTATTCAATGGAGTTGACAAGAATATCTTCAGACTGATCAACACATGCACAGTGGCCAAGGATGCATGGGAGATCCTGAAAACACTCATGAAGGAACCTCCAAAGTGAAGATGTCCAGATTGACAACTATTGGCTACAAAATTCGAAAATCTGAAGATGAAGGAGGAAGAGTGTATTCAATGACTTCCACATGAACATTCTTGAGATTTGCTTTGCACTGCCTTGGGAGAAAGGATGACAGATGAAAAGCTGGTGAAAAGATCCTCAGATCTTTGCCTAAGAGATTTGACATGAAAGTCACTGCAATAGAGGAGTTACGGGACTCAATCAGACATCCGAGTAAAAAGTTATTCGTTTGAATTTGCTCAGATCGTTCAGCTTCAATTTTGAGCTCGTCTGGAATATATTACGGGACTCATCAGACATCCGAGTTAAAAAGTATTGTCTTTGAATTTTGCTCAGATCTTCAGCATTCAATTCTGACTCTGATATTATTACAAGACTCATCGGACATCCCAGTAAAAAGTTATTGTCGTTTGAATTTTGCTCAGAGTTTTCCGTATTCAATTTCGAGGGGTCTCACATATTACGAGACTCAATTCAGACATCCGAGTAAAAAGTTATTGTCGTTTGAATTTGCTCAGGAGCTCCGTTATTAATTTTCGAGCGTCTCGGAATTATACGGCGGACTCAGTCAGACATCCAAGTAAAAGTGATTGTCGCGTCCAAGACATTGAAATTTTGCTCAGAGCTTCCGTATTTTCCAAATTACTACGTAGGCGTCGATGCGGTATATATACGATGAGGAAACTCTATTAATGGAAACATGTTTCCCAGTACATAATCTTAACGTCTCTTGAGCTAGACTCTCGAGATTAGGACTGAAAAAGTAAGAGCAAGGAACCCTGAGTCGTTCGTGTCCACATTTGGATTGATAGGAAGAAGAAGATGAAGTATTCGGATCTTGTGAATGTTGGCTCAGAATATCCTTCGAGCATTCCATTTTGAGCGTCTGGATATATATTATACAAGACTCAATCCGAGTATAAGGTCCTGCCGAGTAAAAAAGTTATTGTACGTCTTGAAATTTAGCGCTCGAGAGCTATCAAATGCATTCATTTTTAGCGTTTCTGTAGAAAAACTCAAGTTTACTCGGAGGCACTCAAATCAGAACAGTTCCCGAGTTAAAAGTTATTGTCGTTTTGAATTTGCTTCATAGAGAGCATGATCAACATTCAATGTTCTAGATGGGAGCAGGAGTACTCGAACGAGTCTAGTAATACAGCGACACTCACTCAGACAATTCCGAGGTGAAAAGTTTGTCTAGATATATGAACATTTGCCTAGTAGTCGTTACAGCATCTCAAATAGGATTGAGAACGTTCGAGGTAGTGTATATTACAGGGAATCTACCCCTCACCAGACATCACGAAAGTAAAAGGTCATTGTCGTTTGAATTTTGATCAGGAAGTTATCAACGTATGTCAATCTCCTCCAGTTGAGCCGAGTGCTACGAACATATTACGAAAGACGATATCAATTCCCTCCCAGATAGGTAACCAAGTTATTTGGTCGGTTTGAAAGGCTTTGAAATTGTGCTACATGAGCATATCCGTATATGAATTTCTGATGTCCACCCTACGTGTCGAAGGCAACGTCATCTCAGTGTAGTGTGGACAATGGGACTGTGACCATGTGTACATCTGCCGTATGTCAGGTAAAAAGTTGGTGTTTGTCATTGTGGAAATGTGGCCAGGAAGCATTACCGGTGTATTCAATTTCCGCAAAAGGCGCGCTCTTCGATATAATCATGACGATACGTAATCAGACATAGCGCTACGATCATAAATAAGGTTATTGTCGTATTGAAGAAGTTTTGTTCTCAGACCTTACAGTCATTATGAATTTACGTGAAGAATTTCAGGTGAGGTCATTTCTTATTGACAAGTGGAATCAACATTCTAGACATTTCGTGAGTAGAATAAAGGTATATTGTCCTTTTTGAGCTTTGCTCAGTAAGCTCCTTCATACATGATCAATATATTTGAGTTAGCGCAATCAAAAGTGAGAATGCGATTTTCTTCAGAGTCAAATCACGAAAGTAAGCACAACCGAGCGTAATGAAAAGTGTATTGATCGTGTTGATTTTGCCAGAGATATTCCGTGTAATTCAAATATTACTCTGAGGGTCTCGACATATTACGAGACTCAATCAGACATGACCGGAGTTAAAGCAGAGATTATGGTGCGTTAGAAATTGCTCAGTGCATTCCGTATTGAGGCACATTTATCTGAGCGTCAAGAGGAGATTCTCTATGATTTCGCGGAAGGTCTCAGTTCAGAACATCCGAGAGTGAAAGAAGTTTATTAGTCGGGATATTGTTATTTGCTAGTAGTGCTTTCCGCGTTAGTATAAATATTCTAAACTTCGCTGAGAAGCGACCCATTGTACACGAATATATTACTCGCCGACATTTAAATCAAGCGACATATGCTGGAATAAAAGGCTCACCGGATAGAGTAATAGAGAAGTTCATGTTACTGATTGAATGTTGCTGCTGACCAAGTCCATACATTTCAATGTGTCGTGGGAAGAATGTTATGTGGGAAACCAGAGAGGACTTGGGTTTAATCATAAATCTGCTGGCAGTGACATAACCAGTGACCAGAATTCTGTTCCTGCCTAAAAACAGGCACTGGAGCCACGTATGTCACCACAATCTGGTCTCGACATAGGAACGCAGCAGAAAAAGATAGCAAATAGAAGAAGAAGTGATATACGCGCGTTGGTCATGATTACTATTGATTCGCGCGCGGACTGCATCACTTGGTCACATAAAGCCCTCTCTCTCTCTCCTCTCTTTGTGACATGTCCGTCACATCATTTGAACTTGTAGCTCAGTCAACTTCCGTTAGTTCAATATATGCGAGCGCCATGCAGGATAATGAGATAGTACTGAGAATGTTGCTTAATGGCATTGACATTCCACCGACACAAGAATTAGGATAATCAATCTGTTATGTGGTTTCTTCATTGACATTTGTTCTCAGACTAGCTAGATCAAACAATTTCAATTAGCCATCAGCTAAGAGAATTGGTACTAGATAGCGGCTCGAGCGTTGATATTTACGGGACTCAATCAGACATCGAGTTTAAAAGTTTTGCGAATGCTCAGAGCATCAACATTCAATTTCGAGCGTTCTTTGTAGTTACTCATATTAACGCACGACATACTGACTCGAGGACAGTGCTCGTATAAAGGATATTATACACATGAGTTTATTTCGTTTGAATTTGCTGCATGAAAGACTTATTGAACACATATAGTTCAATTCTATTGAGCTGGTCTTCGAGTGCGACTAATTATCTTGGGAGGAGATCTCACTCTAACAATAAGAGATTAGAAGATTCATCATTGTCGTTATGAAAATTGTTGAGCTCAGAAGCTGCAGTCTCATAGTACTTGGTACTTCACTAGATCTGTAACAAAGTTTAGCATGCGCTGATACCGTTCATGAAATATTAGCGGAGGACTCTCAGACTCTAGGCCCGATAACTTGCGAAGTGCTAAAAGAGCTCTAATTTGCTACGTGATTTTTTGAATTTTTGCTCAGAGTTTCCGATTATTCAATGTGATACGTAGTGTCAATGTAAACTTCACAAAAGTCAGAATGACGGTGTCGTTCGACAATAATAATTGAGGACCATCAATAACAGGGAAGCATTGAAGTCCTTAACCGTGAGAGATGAAAAAGTAGCGAGCAGACATAGAATGTAGCTCAGAAGCCTGTTCTTACCCTATGGACACCTCAAGAAACCACGTGTTAATTTTAATTCTCCAACATGAGGGTCCTGATCTTCGTTGTGTATCTCGCAAGAGAGCATAACTCAGAGATACAGTCACAATAATATCCGAGTAGACAAATAGCTAAGATGTATTTGTCTGTCGATGGACTTGTGCGACTTAAGAGCGTGCGATTGATAACTGTATACAGATCTAGTTTGAACTCAATATCAAGATGCGTCCGTTTACGAAGGCTATATACCCGATATAACTAGAAACAATAGAAGGAAGGCGAATCTGTGCCGTGAATGTCAAGAATGGGTAAAAAAAGTGCTAAGTCATTGATGGTTTGAATTTCTTCCACCGACGACGCTTCAGCATTCTCAACTCTACTACTCGAAGACACTTCAGGGTCTTCGACGATGTCATTACTCGGGAACAAGACATCAGCAACGCATGAGTAAACTATTGATTTGTGCTTTTGAATCTTTTGCCTCAGAGCGCTTGCAACATATTCCAATTGTGTAGGCGGAAATCGATGCGATATATTACGGGACTCAATTCAGACATCGAGTAATGAACCAATGTTAATTGTCTTTTGTGTGCGTTTTGCACTGACAGTTTTCTCGTCACATATATTATTTCCTCTGGGGGTCTCGGACAGTCATTACAAGCAGTGATTCTCAATCTAGACATGAGAAATCCGCGAGCGAGCTCACTATATAGAGCAGAGCGTTTGAAGATTTGCTCGAGTTGTTCGCTATAGATTTCAAAGAGACGAATTAAATTTAGACTGTCTCGAGCGTCTTCGCTACATCATGAGTAATTATCTATCGAGAGGACTGATGAGTCACGACACATGGCAGAGAGTTTTCGCAGAAAGACTGAAAGACATAAGTGTGTTTCGTTTCGATATTTTGCTCAGAAAGCTTCTCCGTGACTACTATATTTTGAAGGCATCACTCATGAGTTCTTGCAGGCATTACACCACAACAATGCGATAAGCGTCGCAGAGATCGATAATATTACTAATAATAATCAGACATCTCCCTGCAGAGGAAGAACTCAAACTTTCATTGTGCAATTTTCTCACTCGCGCAGACGAACTTATCTCCATACCATTCAATTTTCATAAGCTTGGGCTGAAGCCATTGAACACAGCATGCTTACATCGTGACCACAGGTAGGTTCCAGATTTATATTACTGGCAGACCTCAATTCGAAGACATGAGGGACCCGAGTTCACAAAAGTATAATTGTCCCTACACTGTGAATTATGTGGTGCATCATGCGGTCCTGTACCGATAGAGAAGTGTGCGAATTACCAACTGTCTCAAGCACTTCGCACATGTTCTGGCCAAGCCTCTATGGTATACTAATTATTTATGGCCATAATGCAAAGGAGAAAGATGGATCCCAAGAGTGATGTAGACATGGTGAAATTTTCTGACTATGGGGATACTCTACAAACCGAAGCAGAGCATTATAGAGTACTCAAGATATACCCCAAAGACTTCCATTGTCAAACGTTGTTGGAATGAGAATTCCCCTAAGCATAAACCAATTTGTGGTTGTGAATGATTCTAACTCAGCCAAGAAGAAATGTCGAAAGAAGATTGTCAGAACATCGGGATACAGCAGATACAGCAAAGTGCCGAAATGCAGAAAACTCTGATTCGTCTGTACAGATGAACCCTATCAATCAAGCCTGACAAAAGAACCCCCATTTAGAAATCCAGAAGCTGCACCAAGAGCTGATTTTATAGTGAGATCACAAACAGAGAGTCACACTACAAAGATCAGAAGGGAGAAGTATTGTCCTGGGATCATTTTCGAGCCTCTCAAAACGTTAATCTGATTGTTTGTTTGTCTCCAGATTCGTAAATTGGTTGAATTCTCTTGGCTCAAGGAGGATGTGAAAAGACCGTTCAACATTCAATTTTGTTAGACGCATGAGGCTGCTGATACCTGGTATCTTACAGGGACTCAATCAAGACTACCGCTAGGCTTTAATAAGCAAGAAGTTAATTGATGACAATTCTAAAGGAAATGAAGTTTGGGAGTCTCGTTGACATTTTTGACCCTGAGTTCCTTCCGCCGGAGGTGATATTCAATTCTACAGAGTGTGATTGGCCCAAGTGGGATCTTTTTTTCCCAAAGACCAAAAACGCGTGTCGATATATTACGAGAGTCAATCCGAATCCGTAGTAAAAAGTTATTATTGTCGTGGAAAGATAGTAGATATTCTTCTCTCTCCTCTTTTTTTTGCCTTGTCTGTCCGATGCAGCGGTAATGATGGCCCGAGTTATGTTGGGGAACGGTTATGAACCCGGATGGGTTTAGGAAAAAACAACGGCGGCATAACTAGCCTGATAAATACCCAAGGAAATCGTGGGAAGTATGGTTTAGGCTATAAGCCCACTCAGGCGGACATGAAAAGAAGCATCGCGGGAAGGAAGAACAATGGTCAAAGTTCGCGTTGGAGACAAGAAGGTGAAGGAAGCCCGCCCTGCCACATAAGTAGAAGCTTTATAAGCGCGGGTTCGGGAGACAAAGGTCAAGCGTTCGCGATATGCGAAGATGATATTCCGAGTACTTTGGATTTGGTACGACCATGCTCTCCTGATTTCCAGCTAGGAAATTGGCGAGTGGAGGAACGCCCCGGCATTTACGCAACAAGCATAATGTAAACCTTTACGGTTTTAAAAGCTCTATAGTTGGGCCTAGGCTTTAGAGTTTTTCCTTTTGTTAAGGCTTTGTGTCTTTTGTTTTTGAATTTATAATACAAGGATCTTTCTTCATCTGTTCCTGGTCTCTACCCATTCTCATTCATTTGCATGTTTACTTCTTTTTCTGAAACGGCAGATCCGATGACGAGTCCCCCGAAGGTACTAATACCTGGGACCCGTCTATCGACTTCGAGCAAGAAATGAATCAAATGGAAGATGAAGGAAATGAGGATGTGGGACTTCCCCCAGAACTAGAAAGAATGGTCGCCCATGAGGACCAAGAAATGGGGCCTCATCAAGAAGAAACAGAGCTAGTAGACTTAGGAATTGGCAGTGGACAGAAGGAAGTAAAGATAGGTACAGGTATTACCGCACCTATCCGTGAAGAATTAATAATCCTGCTAAAAGACTACCAAGACATCTTTGCTTGGTCATACCAAGATATGCCCGGTTTGAGTTCTGACATTGTACAGCACCGATTACCTCTAAATCCCGAGTGTTCCCCGGTAAAACAGAAACTGAGGAGGATGAAGCCCGAAACATCCTTGAAGATAAAAGAAGAAGTGAAGAAGCAATTTGACGCTGGATTTCTGGCCGTCGCTCGGTATCCAGAGTGGGTTGCCAGCATCGTACCAGTTCCTAAAAAAGGATGGGAAAGTACGAATGTGTGTAGATTATCGGGACCTGAATCGGGCCAGTCCCAAGGACAATTTTCCTTTACCACACATCGATATCCTCGTAGATAACACGGCCAATTTCGCTTTATTTTCCTTCATGAATGGTTTCTCTGGTTACAATCAGATAAAGATGGCGCCCGAGGATATGGAAAAGACTACTTTCGTCACCCTGTGGGGAACGTTCTGTTACAAGGTGATGTCCTTTGGACTCAAGAATGCCGGGGCAACTTATCAACGGGCCATGGTAGCTTTGTTCCATGATATGATGCATCAAGAGATCGAGGTCTACGTGGACGACATAATTGCTAAATCTAAATCCGAGGAAGAACACCTTGTCAACCTGCGGAAATTGTTCGAAAGGCTTAAGAAATATCAATTAAGGTTGAACCCCGCTAAGTGTACCTTTGGGGTCAAATCAGGGAAATTGCTTGGTTTCATTGTAAGCCAGAAAGGGATAGAGGTAGACCCCGAAAAAGTGAAGGCTATCCTTGAGATGCCAGAACCCCGTACAGAGAGGCAAGTCCGAGGTTTCCTGGGGCGCTTGAATTATATTGCCAGATTCATATCGCAGCTCACCGCCATTTGTGAGCCGTTGTTTAAACTCTTGCGCAAAAACCAAACTGATCGGTGGAATGAGGATTGCCAAGAGGCTTTTGGAAGGATCAAAAAGTGCCTAATGAATCCTCCCGTGCTTATGCCACCAGTACCTGGAAGGCCTCTCATTTTGTACATGACAATCTTGGACGAGTCAATGGGGTGTATGCTGGGGCAACATGACGAATCCGGGAAGAAAGAGCGCGCTGTTTACTACCTAAGTAAGAAGTTCACGACCTGTGAGATGAATTACTCCTTGCTCGAAAGAACGTGTTGTGCTTTAGTGTTAGTGCTTAGCTTTACTGAGTTTTAAAAGATTGGCTAAAATTTTGTTAAAACATAAGCACTTAGACAATGAAGGAAAGCTGGAGTTGCTGCACATGATGTCCAACGTTATGTCAAGGAATCAGATTGGGCTGCACAATGCACAAGGCAAGATAAAATGTCAAATGAAGAATTGAAGCTGCAGGATCCACGATGTCGGATACGATGTCCAGGACATCCTGCCCGAAAATACTGGACACATAAATCTGTTATATCTTTAACAGATTAATGTGCAGTTAGCAACAGATTTGGCGATCTATCTTTAGGAACGAATTAAAAGATAATTAAAGTTCGAATTACAAACTTGAATAGTTTGTTCAGGGATTAAAGATTAAAGATAAAAACTAAAAGATCAAACTTTATCTTTTAGATCTTTAAGTGCAGATTTTTCAGGAGAATGATAGATCTTATCCAGCGCAAGTTGTTGCAGCCCAGATACGCACACTGCTATATAAACATGAAGGCTGCACGAGTTTTCTACCAAGTCCGAGATTGAAGAGTTATTTTGTGAGTTTTGGGACTTGAGTGTTTTGTGAGCCACCTTGATGTTACCCTAACATCAAGTGTTGGACCTGAGTGTGTAGAGTTGATCTGTATTGTTCAGAGAGCAATCTCTGGTGTGTCTTTGATTTATTTGTAAACACGGGAGAGTGATTGAGAGGGAGTGAGAGGGGTTCTCATATCTAAGAGTGGCTCTTAGGTAGAGGTTGCATGGGTAATGGTTAGGTGAGAAGGTTGTAAACAGTGGCTGTTAGATCTTCGAACTAACACTATTTTAGTGGATTTCCTCCCTGGCTTGGTAGCCCCCAGATGTAGGTGACGTTGCACCGAACTGGGTTAACAATTCTCTTGTGTTATTTACTTGTTTAATCTGTTCATACTGTCAAATATAATCTGCATGTTCTGAAGCGTGATGTCGTGACATCCGGTACGAAATCTGTCATTGGTATCAGAATTTCAATTGGTATCAGAGCGGGCACTCTAAATCACTGAGTGAGATCTAGGGAGATAAATTCTGATGAACATGGAGAAAGAAGGAGGACCAGTGAACAGACCACCAATTCTGGATGGAACCAACTATGAATACTGGAAAGCAAGGATGGTGGCCTTCCTCAAATCACTGGATAGCAGAACCTGGAAAGCTGTCATCAAAGGCTGGGAACATCCCAAGATGTTGGACACAGAAGGAAAGCCCACTAATGAATTGAAGCCAGAAGAAGACTGGACAAAAGAAGAAGACGAATTGGCACTTGGAAACTCCAAAGCCTTGAATGCCCTATTCAATGGAGTTGACAAGAATATCTTCAGACTGATCAACACATGCACAGTGGCCAAGGATGCATGGGAGATCCTGAAAACTACTCATGAAGGAACCTCCAAAGTGAAGATGTCCAGATTGCAACTATTGGCTACAAAATTCGAAAATCTGAAGATGAAGGAGGAAGAGTGTATTCATGACTTCCACATGAACATTCTTGAGATTGCCAATGCTTGCACTGCCTTGGGAGAAAGGATGACAGATGAAAAGCTGGTGAGAAAGATCCTCAGATCTTTGCCTAAGAGATTTGACATGAAAGTCACTGCAATAGAGGAGGCCCAAGACATTTGCAACATGAGAGTAGATGAACTCATTGGTTCCCTTCAAACCTTTGAGCTAGGACTCTCGGATAGGACTGAAAAGAAGAGCAAGAACCTGGCGTTCGTGTCCAATGATGAAGGAGAAGAAGATGAGTATGACCTGGATACTGATGAAGGTCTGACTAACGCAGTTGTGCTCCTTGGAAAACAGTTCAACAAAGTGCTGAACAGAATGGACAGGAGGCAGAAACCACATGTCCGGAACATCCCTTTCGACATCAGGAAAGGTAGTGAATACCACAAAAAGTCAGATGAAAAGCCCAGTCACAGCAAAGGAATTCAATGCCATGGGTGTGAAGGCTATGGGCACATCAAAGCTGAATGTCCCACCCATCTCAAGAAGCAGAGGAAAGGACTTTCTGTATGTCGGTCTGATGATACAGAGAGTGAACAAGAAAGTGATTTTGACAGAGATGTGAATGCACTCACTGGGAGATTTGAATCTGATGAAGATTCAAGTGATATTGAAATCACTTTTGATGAGCTTGCTATATCCTATAGAAAACTATGCATCAAAAGTGAGAAGATTCTTCAGCAAGAAGCACAACTGAAGAAGGTCATTGCAAATCTGGAGGCTGAGAAGGAGGCACATGAAGAGGAGATCTCTGAGCTTAAAGGAGAAGTTGGTTTTCTGAACTCTAAACTGGAAAACATGACAAAATCAATAAAGATGCTGAATAAAGGCTCAGATATGCTTGATGAGGTGCTACAGCTTGGGAAGAATGTTGGAAACCAGAGAGGACTTGGGTTTAATCATAAATCTGCTGGCAGAATAACCATGACAGAATTTGTTCCTGCCAAAAACAGCACTGGAGCCACGATGTCACAACATCGGTCTCGACATCATGGAACGCAGCAGAAAAAGAGCAAAAGAAAGAAGTGGAGGTGTCACTACTGTGGCAAGTATGGTCACATAAAGCCCTTGTGCTATCATCTACATGG
The DNA here is from genome assembly GCF_004193775.1 of Glycine soja. Classification (NCBI taxonomy): domain Eukaryota; kingdom Viridiplantae; phylum Streptophyta; class Magnoliopsida; order Fabales; family Fabaceae; genus Glycine; species Glycine soja. The sequence goes on from NC_041021.1 coordinate 13,410,661, forward strand.
CCATCCACATCATGGAACTCAAAGTAGCAGCAGCGGAAGGAAGATGATGTGGGTTCCAAAACACAAGATTGTTAGTCTTGTTGTTCATACTTCACTTAGAGCATCAGCTAAGGAAGATTGGTACCTAGATAGCAGCTGTTCCAGACACATGACAAGAGTTAAAGAATTCCTGGTGAACATTGAACCTTGCTCCACTAGCTATGTGACATTTGGAGATGGCTCTAAAGGAAAGATCACTGGAATGGGAAAGCTAGTCCATGATGGACTTCCTAGTCTGAACAAAGTACTGCTGGTGAAGGGACTGACTGTGAACTTGATCAGCATCAGTCAGTTGTGTGATGAAGGATTCAATGTAAACTTCACAAAGTCAGAATGCTTGGTGACAAATGAGAAGAGTGAAGTTCTAATGAAGGGCAGCAGATCAAAGGACAACTGTTACCTATGGACACCTCAAGAAACCAGTTACTCCTCCACATGTCTATTCTCCAAAGAAGATGAAGTCAAAATATGGCATCAAAGATTTGGACATCTGCACTTAAGAGGCATGAAGAAAATCATTGACAAAGGTGCTGTTAGAGGCATTCCCAATCTGAAAATAGAAGAAGGCAGAATCTGTGGTGAATGTCAGATTGGAAAGCAAGTCAAGATGTCCCACCAGAAGCTTCAACATCAGACCACTTCCAGGGTGCTGGAACTACTTCACATGGACTTGATGGGGCCTATGCAAGTTGAAAGCCTTGGAGGAAAAGGTATGCCTATGTTGTTGTGGATGATTTCTCCAGATTTACCTGGGTCAACTTTATCAGAGAGAAATCAGACACCTTTGAAGTATTCAAGGAGTTGAGTCTAAGACTTCAAAGAGAAAAAGACTGTGTCATCAAGAGAATCAGGAGTGACCATGGCAGAGAGTTTGAAAACAGCAAGTTTACTGAATTCTGCACATCTGAAGGCATCACTCATGAGTTCTCTGCAGCCATTACACCACAACAAAATGGCATAGTTGAAAGGAAAAACAGGACTTTGCAAGAAGCTGCTAGGGTCATGCTTCATGCCAAAGAACTTCCCTATAATCTCTGGGCTGAAGCCATGAACACAGCATGCTACATCCACAACAGAGTCACACTTAGAAGAGGGACTCCAACCACACTGTATGAAATCTGGAAAGGGAGGAAGCCAACTGTCAAGCACTTCCACATCTTTGGAAGTCCATGTTACATTTTGGCAGATAGAGAGCAAAGGAGAAAGATGGATCCCAAGAGTGATGCAGGAATATTCTTGGGATACTCTACAAACAGCAGAGCATATAGAGTACTCAATTCCAGAACCAGAACTGTGATGGAATCCATCAATGTGGTTGTTGATGATCTAACTCCAGCAAGAAAGAAGGATGTCGAAGAAGATGTCAGAACATCGGGAGACAATGTAGCAGATACAGCTAAAAGTGCAGAAAATGCAGAAAACTCTGATTCTGCTACAGATGAACCAAACATCAATCAACCTGACAAGAGTCCCTCCATTAGAATCCAGAAGATGCACCCCAAGGAGCTGATTATAGGAGATCCAAACAGAGGAGTCACTACAAGATCAAGGGAGATTGAGATTGTCTCCAATTCATGTTTTGTCTCCAAAATTGAGCCCAAGAATGTGAAAGAGGCACTGACTGATGAGTTCTGGATCAATGCTATGCAAGAAGAATTGGAACAATTCAAAAGGAATGAAGTTTGGGAGCTAGTTCCTAGACCCGAGGGAACTAATGTGATTGGCACCAAGTGGATCTTCAAGAACAAAACCAATGAAGAAGGTGTTATAACCAGAAACAAGGCCAGACTTGTTGCTCAAGGCTACACTCAGATTGAAGGTGTAGACTTTGATGAAACTTTCGCCCCTGTTGCTAGACTTGAGTCCATCAGATTGTTACTTGGTGTAGCTTGCATCCTCAAATTCAAGCTGTACCAGATGGATGTGAAAGAGCGCGTTTCTGAATGGATACCTGAATGAAGAAGCCTATGTGGAGCAGCCAAAGGGATTTGTAGATCCAACTCATCCAGATCATGTATACAGGCTCAAGAAGGCTCTCTATGGATTGAAGCAAGCTCCAAGAGCTTGGTATGAAAGGCTAACAGAGTTCCTTACTCAGCAAGGATATAGGAAGGGAGGAATTGACAAGACTCTCTTTGTCAAACAAGATGCTGAAAACTTGATGATAGCACAGATATATGTTGATGACATTGTGTTTGGAGGGATGTCGAATGAGATGCTTCGACATTTTTTCCAACAGATGCAATCTGAATTTGAGATGAGTCTTGTTGGAGAGCTGACTTATTTTCTGGGACTCCAAGTGAAGCAGATGGAAGACACCATATTCCTCTCACAAAGCAAGTATGCAAAGAACATTGTCAAGAAGTTTGGGATGGAAAATGCCAGCCATAAAAGAACACCTGCACCTACTCACTTGAAGCTATCAAAGGATGAAGCTGGCACCAGTGTTGATCAAAGTCTGTACAGAAGCATGATTGGGAGCTTACTATATTTAACAGCAAGCAGACCTGACATCACCTTTGCAGTAGGTGTTTGTGCAAGATATCAAGCCAATCCCAAGATAAGTCACTTGAATCAAGTAAAGAGAATTCTGAAATATGTAAATGGCACCAGTGACTATGGGATTATGTACTGTCATTGTTCAGATTCAATGCTGGTTGGGTATTGTGATGCTGATTGGGCTGGAAGTGCAGATGACAGAAAAAGCACTTCTGGTGGATGCTTCTATTTGGGCAACAATCTTATTTCATGGTTCAGCAAGAAGCAGAACTGTGTGTCCCTATCTACTGCAGAAGCAGAGTATATTGCAGCAGGAAGCAGCTGTTCACAACTAGTTTGGATGAAGCAGATGCTCAAGGAGTACAATGTCGAACAAGATGTCATGACATTGTACTGTGACAACTTGAGTGCTATTAATATTTCTAAAAATCCTGTTCAACACAGCAGAACCAAGCACATTGACATTAGACATCACTATATTAGAGATCTTGTTGATGATAAAGTTATCACACTGGAGCATGTTGACACTGAGGAACAAATAGCAGATATTTTCACAAAGGCATTGGATGCAAATCAGTTTGAAAAACTGAGGGGCAAGCTGGGCATTTGTCTGCTAGAGGATTTATAGCAATTACTTTTATCTGAACGTGCTCAAACGTTAATAGCGCGTTCACTACTGGGCCAAAACAAATTCGACCGTTGCTTCACACGTCCCTCTACATTCCTCATTCAAACTCATATTTTAGTGGTAATCTCGTTTTCATCAGCATTCCCCAACACCTCTCAGAGATTCACGAAACCACACCAAAGGCTCTGCTTCTCCATGGCTACCTCACCAAAAGAAACTTCATCTCCTGGTTCACCCTCTGTACCATCATCTCCATCATCCACCAAAGCACCATCAAACCAGGAACAACCTGAATTCAATATCCAACCCATACAAATGATTCCTGGTCAAGCCCCTGTTCCTGAGAAACTGGTCCCCAAAAGACAACAGGGAGTAAAGATTTCTGAAAACCCTAGCCTTGCAACAAGTCCTAGGGAAGTAGACACGGAGATGGATAAGAAGATCCGCAGTATTGTGAGTAGCATTTTGAAAAATGCTTCTGTCCCTGATGCTGATAAAGATGTTCCAACATCTTCCACCCCAAATGCTGAAGTCCTCTCTTCATCCAGCAAAGAGGAATCAACAGAGGAAGAGGATCAAGCCACAGAGGAGACCCCTGCACCAAGGGCACCAGAACCTGCTCCAGGTGACCTCATTGACCTAGAAGAAGTAGAATCTGATGAGGAACCCATTGCCAACAAGTTGGCACCTGGCATTGCAGAAAGATTACAAAGCAGAAAGGGAAAAACCCCCATTACTAGGTCTGGACGAATCAAAACTATGGCACAGAAGAAGAGCACTCCAATCACTCCTACCACATCCAGATGGAGCAAAGTTGCAATCCCTTCCAAGAAGAGGAAAGAAATTTCCTCATCTGATTCTGATGATGATGTCGAACTAGATGTTCCCGACATCAAGAGGGCCAAGAAATCAGGGAAAAAGGTGCCTGGAAATGTCCCTGATGCACCATTGGACAACATTTCATTCCACTCCATTGGCAATGTTGAAAGGTGGAAATTTGTATATCAACGCAGACTTGCCTTAGAAAGAGAACTGGGAAGAGATGCCTTGGATTGCAAGGAGATCATGGACCTTATCAAGGCTGCTGGACTGCTGAAAACTGTCACCAAGTTGGGAGATTGCTATGAAAGTCTAGTCAGGGAATTCATTGTCAACATTCCCTCTGACATAACAAACAGAAAGAGTGATGAGTATCAGAAAGTGTTTGTCAGAGGAAAATGTGTTAGATTCTCCCCTGCTGTAATCAACAAATACCTGGGCAGACCAACTGAAGGAGTGGTGGATATTGCTGTTTCTGAGCATCAAGTTGCCAAGGAAATCACTGCCAAACAAGTCCAGCATTGGCCAAAGAAAGGGAAGCTTTCTGCAGGGAAGCTAAGTGTGAAGTATGCAATCCTGCACAGGATTGGCGCTGCAAACTGGGTACCCACCAATCATACTTCCACTGTTGCCACAGGTCTGGGTAAATTTCTGTATGCTGTTGGAACCAAGTCCAAATTTAATTTTGGAAACTATATTTTTGATCAAACTATTAAGCATTCAGAATCTTTTGCTGTCAAATTACCCATTGCCTTCCCAACTGTATTGTGTGGCATTATGTTGAGTCAACATCCCAATATTTTAAACAACATTGACTCTGTGAAGAAGAGAGAATCTGCTCTATCCCTGCATTACAAACTGTTTGAGGGGACACATGTCCCAGACATTGTCTCGACATCTGGGAAAGCTGCTGCTTCAGGTGCTGTGTCCAAGGATGCTTTGATTGCTGAACTCAAGGACACATGCAAGGTGCTGGAGGCAACCATCAAAGCCACCACAGAGAAGAAAATGGAGCTGGAACGCCTGATCAAAAGACTCTCAGACAGTGGCATTGATGATGAAGAAGCAGCTGAGGAAGAAGAAGAAGCAGCTGAGGAAGAAGAAGAAGCAGCTGAGGAAGAAGAAGATGCAGCAGAGGATACAGAATCAGATGATGATGATTCTGATGCCACCCCATGACCATCAGACCTTTATTTTTGCTGTTACTCTTACTAGTTATTGGTCTGTAATATTTGCACATTAATTTCATGCATTCTACTTTTGCCAAATTCTGTCTAAAAAGGGGGAGTAGTGGATATTATGCAATTAGTAGGCTATAGTAGGATATTATATTATGCATGATTTATGAGTTTGAGGGGGAGTAGTATCTGCTGATGATGATTGATGTAAGCTAAGCTACTGAAACTAGTAGCTGATAGAAGATGCCGCAGTGAACTGCTTCACAGCAGTAAGAGCATGGAGACAGGGGGAGCAGAAAGCTGATGTCACGTGAGATGTCTTGACATCCTGGAAACGACTTGCAACTTGCAGAATTTTGCTGTCGCCACTACAGATACCGCTGTGCTTGATTACTCTGATAATGAAAGTTGTTGATCCCACTTGCATAACTGCTCGTACCTGCTCAGGAAGTGTCTAAGTATGTTTTAGACAAAATTTGCCAAAGGGGGAGATTGTTAGTGCTTAGCTTTACTGAGTTTTAAAAGATTGGCTAAAATTTTGTTAAAACATAAGCACTTAGACAATGAAGGAAAGCTGGAGTTGCTGCACATGATGTCTAACATTATGTCAAGGAATCAGATTGGGCTGCACAATGCACAAGGCAAGATAAAAGTCAAATGAAGAATTGAAGCTGCAGGATCCACGATGTCGGATACGATGTCCAGGACATCCGGCCCGAAAATACTGGACACATAAATCTGTTATATCTTTAACAGATTATTGTGCAGTTAGCAACAGATTAGACGATCTATCTCTAGGAACGAATTAAAAGATAATTAAAGTTTGAATTACAAACTTGAATAGTTTCGTTCAGGGATTAGAGATTGAAGATAAAAACTAAAAGATAAAACTTTATCTTTTAGATCTTTAAGTGCAGATTTTCAGGAGAATGATAGATCTTATCCAGCGCAAGCTGTTGCAGCCCAGATACGCACACTGCTATATAAACATGAAGGCTGCACGAGTTTTCTACCAAGTCCGAGATTGAAGAGTTATTTTGTGAGTTTTGGGACTTGAGTGTTTTGTGAGCCACCTTGATGTTACCCTAACATCAAGTGTTGGACCTGAGTGTGTAGAGTTGATCTCTTTTGTTCAGAGAGCAATCTCTGGTGTGTATTTGATTTATTTGTAAACACGGGAGAGTGATTGAGAGGGAGTGAGAGGGGTTCTCATATCTAAGAGTGGCTCTTAGGTAGAGGTTGCATGGGTAGTGGTTAGGTGAGAAGGTTGTAAACAGTGGCTGTTAGATCTTCGAACTAACACTATTTTAGTGGATTTCCTCCCTGGCTTGGTAGCCCCCAGATGTAGGTGACGTTGCACCGAACTGGGTTAACAATTCTCTTGTGTTATTGACTTGTTTAATCTGTTCATACTGTCAAATATAATCTGCATGTTCTGAAGCGTGATGTCGTGACATCCGGTACGACATCTGTCATTGGTATCAGAATTTCAGGTACCATGAGGTGTTTGCTGGGTTTTGACCCACGCGGGTGTTGAAGAGACGGCATGGGCATCTCCCTCCTTCCTTTTTGCCCCTGTTGCCCCGATTCTTTTGGCATTCGCGTTTGTGGAGGAAACGTAATCAAACTTTCCTCTTTTCAATCCAACCTCGATTCTTTCCCCAGCAAACACCAGATCCGCAAAGCTGGACGGCATGTAACCTACTAGCTTCTCATAGTAGAACACTGGCAGAGTGTCCACCATCATGGTGATCATCTCTCTCTCAACCATGGGAGGAGCTACTTGTGCCGCCAAATCCCTCCATCGCTGCGCATATTCTTTAAAGGTTTCACCCTCTTTCTTGAACATATTCTGCAGTTGAGTACGGTCAGGAGCCATATCGGAATTATACTGATACTGCCTTAGGAAGGCGGTAATCAGATCCTTCCAAGTACGGATACGGGAAGCTTCCAAATTAGTGTACCACACTACCGCAGCTCCGGCCAAGCTATCCTGAAAGAAGTGTATCAATAGCTTTTCATCTTTAGAGTGGGCGCCCATCTTACGGCAGTACATTTTGAGATGGTTTTTGGGACAAGTCGTCCCTTTATACTTGTCGAAGTCCGGCACTTTGAACTTCGGGGGAATAACAACATCGGGTACTAAGCAAAGATCCGTCATGTCTGCAAACGGATAGTCCCCAAATCCTTCCACAGCCCTCAATCTTTCCTCAAGGAGATCGAGCTTCCTCCTTTCTTCAGTTGCCGGGGGCGGCCCTTCCATGGACAAAACTATTGGCGATGCTGCGATGTTGGGTTGAGGCAACGTGCCTGGTGCCGGCCCTTCGGGGATCGGGGGATAGAACTCGACATCCCTTTGAGCATAATCTTGAGGGTCTTTATGGACTTCGTCGGGCTGCTGAGGAGGCTCTCTTTCATGGACGGGAGAGGCAATGTGGCCCGCATCTTCTTGCAAGACGGGTGGTGAATAGTTGGGCGGCAATCCATAAGGGTAAGCCGCTCGGTTGTATCCCAGGTGAGGGCTGCCATCGTGCCCCAGTGTGTCCCTTCCCCGTCCTACTATGTTTGAGGGAGGATGGTGCGTAGTTGCCAAGATAGTCGGGTCTGCTTCGGCAGCCGAACTGGCAGCAGCGGCGGTGGCCGCGTTCTTCTCTATGAGCTGCTTCATACTTAACATGGCCTCCATCATGGAGGCCATTTGTTCTTTCAGAGCCGACATGTCGGCTTTCATCTGTTCCTGCGTCTCCTCTTGATCACCCATCGTTCTAGATTTGGATCTGGTGCGATAGGGATCCCTTGCGGCGCGTTTAGTTATGGTGTTTTTCCCTAAAAAACCAAACGTGAGGAGTGGGTAAAGAAAGAAAATGCATGCTAGAGATGAAATGTAGGAGTGATTTGATTTGCACAAGCTTTTTGGAGTAGAAACATGGGACCAACTCATTTTATTTCAAAAAGGAAGTCGTACCTAGTCAAGGTCTTAGAGACCATACAAGTTTCCTAACGATTTCTAATTATGCGGGCCATTAAGTCTATCATATGCTGACAATAGCCGAGAAGCCCATGAATCTCTTCGGGGGCGGAGTAGGTGTCTGCCATCGCCTTGGCCTTGGCTAACAATCGGGGAAGTTCTTGACTCCCGTTCAAGGTAAGAGCAAACCGATCCATCCACATGGTTGCCTCTTGGTGTAAAGAGTCGATCACCCTTCCTCTAGCCTCTTTTTCCGTGTATACTTGGGCATATTCGTCCGCAATCCTATGCTCGTGGGCCGCGGCTAGACCTAACTCTTCTTGGTACTTGGCGATGATAGCTAGCATGTTGGTCTCCGTCTCGCATAAACGCTGAGACAAGCTTCTTTTGGACGTTGAACAGGCAACTAACTCCTCTTTCAAAACCATGCTATGCGCTCGCGACTGGTCCTTTTCTTCCTTTCGCAACTTGAGTTCACTATTGCTACCCCATAGAGCTCCGCGAAATTTGTTCCGGCCATACTCTTCCTTGCGAGCCCTCTTGGTCTCTTGTTCAAGGGCTCTTGCGGTAATTGCATTCTCTTCCCGTAAACTGGCACACTCCTTCCGAACGTGTGTAGCGGCCAACTTGAACTTCTCCTTGGCAAGTTTTGCCTTTCCTAACTCGCTTTTGAGAGCTTGGACTTCTTCGTCCTCTTCCGGTGCTTCAAAACTCTCTTTGCTGACGACTTTTAACTTGGCGAGCCAATCTAAACCTCGTATATGAACTTTCAGCCATTCGTGGTACCCACCAATGATGCCATTACGAATGCCTCTAAGCTCTTGATCTTTCTTTAACGGGGTTTCCCACGCCTTATGGATTCTTTGTATAGTCTTGGAATTTTGTGCGCCGAAATCCCTCACAAGGAAAGGAGACATGCTTTCTTCCGTCGGTGCTCCCCTCATGGGGTACCCTAGTTGTCTTATAGCAAGCGCGGGATTGTAGTTAATACAACCCCTCGTTCCTACCAACGGAATGTTTGGGTATCTTCCACATGAGAAAAGGACTCCTTCTTTTCCTTCCTTCCATCGGGGGAACCAACTGATTGTTCTACCTCCTATCCCGGCCAAGAGCTGGTCCCAATCTATTCTCCTCTTTTCAGTACACGAGCGATGGCTCAGGAGCGGACATGGATGTCTTGTGTCTTGTTGGAACAAGTGTGAAACCAACCAAACACAGAGGGCGGGTAAGCAACAGATGATCCGTGCGCTACTCTTTTCGCACCTTCGGTCAAATGTGTCAAATAGATCTGCCAAGACAGCTACCACCGGACTTTCCTTGCTATGGTGATAGGCAAGGAAAGCGTCGATTGCTGCTAGGTCTACCAAACCATCCACGTTTGGAAAGAGGACGACCCCAAAAATTAGCAAAGCTAACACATCCATAAACGGGACCCAATCTCCTTGATTGGCCATACCCCTCGCCTTGTCTTCTAGGTACTTCTGTGGTAGGCCCGCTATGCCGTTCCGAGTCTGTTTTATGCGGTCCAAACCTCTTGCTGAATCCTTGACCACAGTTGCAATTCTGCTCAAAGAGGGGAGACACCCGGAGGAAAGATATGGTTTTCTTCCCCCGAGAGGACATCCTAGAATTTCCTCAAATTCTTCAATGGTTGGTACTAATTGGAAGTCTCCGAATGTGAAGCACCTCAAAGGCTGGTCGTAGTATTGGGTAAGTGATGCAATGGCTTCTATGGACACCTCTGCTATGGTCAACTCTAAGATCTTTCCGTAAGTCTTGCGGAAGGCTTGCATTTGGAGGGGTTCCATCAACCGCCCTAATTCCTTGATGCTGGTGGTATCTAGGCTTTTGACCTTGACTTGGTAGAACCTCTTGCCGGTTTGATTTGTTCCTGTCGCAACCTACCCTTCGGCGGGAGGGCGACGCGTGACTCGCGGGATGCGTGTTCCACGAAAGGAATACGCGCGGAGTCGCCACCAACGTTTATTTGAGGAAAACGTCGGAAAAACCGGAAAAGACGCGATCTACGAACTTTTAAGTTGAAAGGTTCGGGAGTTGTATTTACGCACGGGGAAGGTATTAGCACCCCACACGCCCGTCCCAAGGGACGGCAGCCTTTAATCGAATGTGCAAACATGACTTTGATTTTTTGTTCCCTTTTATGTTCTTATATCCTTTATACCCTTTTTATATTTTTTCCTTTTTTGTGGTCGACAAGGGTGTTTCCCTTTGCTCCTACGTATTCCTCAATTTGGGATGAGAAAATCAGACCTACGTAGTTCTTTCGGAACAAAGTGTTTGGTTAAGTTGTTTTTGTCTTTTTTGCAAAATATGTTTTTATTGAACAAAAGGTCATTTAAGGTGTTGAACCATTAAACGGTCTTTTGATTTTGAAAGGGGAGAAACGTTAAGGCGTTGGACCATTAACGATTTCTTGTTTTTGAAAGGAGAGAAACGTTAAGGCATTGGACCATTAACGATCTCTTGGGGTGGTCGACAAAAGCGGGGCTTTTGCTCCTACGTATCCTCAATGAGGAACTCAGACCTACGTAGTTCTTTCTTATCAAGTGATTCTTTTTTGCTCAAGTGGTGATCATTTTAAGGCGTTGGACCTTAAAAATGATCCATTTTACTTAGTGAGAAAATGAAATGACGAACTTCAAAAGCCTATTTTTGTGGACGAGCTTGACTAGGCGAGTTGATTTTAGCCTTAGTTTCACTTTAGTTATTAATCAATTCGATTAAGAATGAGAAATCCCAAAGAGAAAACGTCCGATTGATTTTCCGCTTTATTCTACTAAAAGATGTCTTTTTGATTATTATATTATTTTTTACCTCTTTTTGATTTCCAACGTGGTTACGGCACGACCGAACGGTCGGAATTTATTTTAACCAAAGTTAATGGATAATACAATTCAAATGTTCGGTGGAAATTTATTTTATTTTTAAGTTAAGCGAGAAATGACTTAAGTAAAATGGCTTAAGCACGTCAACAGGGGATATAAAAAGTAAACAAAACGAGAATCAAAATGCACGAAACACAATGTGGACCACTACGGGTACATAGAATGAATCGAAAAGCTTGGTTCGAGGTACTTACCCGTTGAAGATCGAAGAACGATGAAGAACGAATGAAGAACGTCGAAGAACGGTTCAAACCTTTGCGAGATTCCTCACGGAAAACGTTACGGAAACGTTTCGGAAGCGCCTCGGCTTAGATTTTCTTCACGGAAACAATTTTTCCAAGCAAATTCCAAAGAGAGAGAAGTGCCTAAAGGGCTGGGATCCTTTTCTTCTTCATTTTCTCCCCTATTTATAGCAAAATAGGGGAGATGCTTGCCGCCCAGCTCGCCCAGGCGAGCTCAGCTCGCCCAGGCGAGCAGGGTTGCTTCCTCCAGAAGCAACCGCCTTCTGGAGGAATCTTCTGGAGGGCCCAAATGGGCCTGGTTGCTATTTGCACCCCCATTTTTACCAAGTTCACCCCCTCTGCTGTTTTTTTGGTGATTCTTTTTTCGTAAAGTTACGGAAACTTACGAATTTCGTAACGATACTTGTTTTCTTTCCGTAATTGTTACGGAACCTTGCGGATTACATAATCATCCCCTTTTTGACTTACGGAATGTTACGGAACCTCACTTAATTATGCAACGACGCTTCCTTTCGATTTCCGGTGTGTCACGGAAACTTACGGATTGTGCATCAATATTTTTTGGTTTTCCGGCATGTCCTGAAATTTCACAAATTGCCTAATGATGGGTGCCAAGCACCTCACGAGGACCAAAGAATGGTCGCACGTCATCGAGCAAAGGTTCCCGGACGAAATTAGGGTATGACAGTTGCCCCTCTTTACTTGTCTTTTATTGGAGATAAAAGAAAAGTAAAGATAAGACACTAATTTCGCTCCTCTCGACTTGGCGAGAGTCGCGGGTGACCATAAAAATCTCCACATGCCAATGACTTGTTGTCCCCCAAAATTTCACAAATTGCCTAATGACGGGCGCCAAGCACCTCACAAGGACCAAAGAATGGTCGCATGTCATCAAGCAAAGGTACCCGAAAATCAGTGTATGACACTAATTTCGCTCCTCTCGGTTGACGAGAGTCGCGGGTGACCGTGACTTGTCGTTCCTAGGATTTCACAAATTGCCTGATGATGGATGCCAAGCACCTCACAAGGACCAAAGAATGGTCGCATGTCATCAAGCAAAGGTCCCCGAAAATCAGTGTATGACACTAATTTCGCTCCTCTCGGCTGACGAGAGTCGCGGGTGACCATGAAATTTCCACATGTAAATGACTTTGTTGTCCCCGGAGGAACAAAAGGTGCAGAAGACTGTGTCAGCCTCTGCATGCTATCAAGCGTTCTGTCTTACAGATAGCAAAAGAATGGGTGCGAATAACCATAAGGTATCTCCGCGTATCTTGGGTGCAGAATGACCAAACTTGGTCTCTGCTTGCCATCGGACACAACTGTGTCTGCCTAGCAAAGGGGTGCAGATAACCGTAAGGTATCTCCGCGTATCTTGGGTGCAGAATGACCAAACTTGGTCTCTGCTTGCCATCGGACACAACTGTGTCTGCCTAGCAAAGGGGTGCAGATAACCGTAAGGTATCTCCGCGTATCTTGGGCGCAGAATGACCAAACTTGGTCTCTGCTTGCCATCGGACACAACTGTGTCTGCCTAGCAAAGGGGTGCAGATAACCGTAAGGTATCTCCGCGTATCTTGGGTGCAGAATGACCAAACTTGGTCTCTGCTTGCCATCGGACACAACTGTGTCTAAATAGCAAAGGGGTGCAGATAACCGTAAGGTATCTCCGCGTATCTTGGGTGCAGAATGACCAAACTTGGTCTCTGCTTGCCATCGGACACAACTGTGTCTGCCTAGCAAAGGGGTGCAGATAACCGTAAGGTATCTCCGCGTATCTTGGGTGCAGAATGACCAAACTTGGTCTCTGCTTGCCATCGGACACAACTGTGTCTGCCTAGCAAAGGGGTGCAGATAACCGTAAGGTATCTCCGCGTATCTTGGGTGCAGAATGACCAAACTTGGTCTCTGCTTGCCATCGGACACAACTGTGTCTAAATAGCAAAGGGGTGCGGATAACCGTAAGGTATCTCCGCGTATCTTGGGTGCAGAATGACCAAACTTGGTCTCTGCTTGCCATCGGACACAACTGTGTCTGCCTAGCAAAGGGGTGCAGATAACCGTAAGGTATCTCCGCGTATCTTGGGTGCAGAATGACCAAACTTGGTCTCTGCTTGCCATCGGACACAACTGTGTCTAAATAGCAAAGGGGTGCGGATAACCGTAAGGTATCTCCGCGTATCTTGGGTGCAGAATGACCAAACTTGGTCTCTGCTTGCCATCGGACACAACTGTGTCTGCCTAGCAAAGGGGTGCAGATAACCGTAAGGTATCTCCGCGGGCTACCAGCTCTTGAGTCATGGCAACAAAAGGCGGTGTGGTCGACAAAAGCGAGGCTCTTGCTCCTACGTATCCTCCAATGAGGAACTCAGACCTACGTAGTTCTGGATAACTTGTGAGACTTGAAAAAGTCTCGGTGTTTTCTCCACTAAAATGCAAACATGCTTTAGCATAGAGACAAATATTCCAACTGATTTAGAGCAGCATATGCTCTTTTTTTTTTTGAGTGAAAAACAATGCGTCTACCAGGGAAGGAGAGTCTGCTGATGAAATCTCCCATAACCATAAATGAGATTTTGGATGTTAGCATTTCGTTTCTAAATGATCATTTAGAGGAAACACTGGGTCCGACAAAAATAGAAGAAATCCACTCAAAGTGTATCAATCTCGCACAGGTAAGTGTTTCATCCTAATTCCGAACCGTAGATATGTCATGACTTGACTTTGCAAATTATTTCCTATCAAATCAAAAATTACACGCGTGATCATGGATCAATAGGGCTTCCCTTGGGAATGGGTTCTTTTGGTGGTTTCTTCTTTCGGCTTTTGTGTGTTTTTGGCTTTTGATTTTCCTGGCTTTTTCTTTTTCTGTTTTTTTTTTTTTTTTTTTTGTTTAGTGCGGGGCGAGAAAAAAGGGTCGCTAGCGCACGGGATTTTGGTTGGTAATTAAAGGGAGAAGACCATTTTAGGTCGTGGTTTCCTTTCCTTCCTTTTTTGTTCATTTGGTGACAATTCTGTATCGTTCAGATATTGTCCGGTCCAAAGACCTTTCTGCACATTTCTTCTAGTTTCTTTGATCAAGAACTTTCTTTCCTTCCTTTTTTACTTTCTCCCATTCTTTGGTTGGGAATTTTCTTTCTTTTCTTTTTGCTTTCTCCCACTCTTTGATTGGGAATTTTCCTTCTCTTCCTTTTTGCTTCCGAGGATAAGGATTATGGTGAGTCAGGATTTTGGCTCAAGGTTTGTAGAATGGCTAGACATGATACATGTCGGGGTTTGGTTTGGCTCAAGGATAAAAGGGTTGCCTTACATTATTTCCATGACACAAATGCAAAAATGATGATTTGGAAATTTTATGCAAAACTGGTCATGCATGCACCTATGCGGACACTCAAGTGTCAAATTTGTATGGTCATGTGATGCTAGGGCTCAGGATTCATTTCCTCTATTTTTAATCAACCCAACGTTTCCAAAATATGTTCTTTTATCAATTTGTGCATTCATCCGAGTCCATTTCGGGCGTCCGGGAAATTTCACAGCATTCACCCTTCAGGCGTAGACACATTTCCCAAAAATTGGTTATGGTCAACGAATTTTTTTCAAAGAAAAGTTGGAAATCGTCTCTTTTCAAAAGCATGTCATTTTTAGCTAGACAACTTATTTTTTTCTTTTTTCTACCTTCTTTTTTTTTTTTTTTTTTTTTTTTTTTTTTTATCATTATCATTTGTTTATTTCTTTTTCTTGTTTGTTTTTTTTCCCTTTTTTTTTTTCATGAGGTATTTTGCTACCTAAACATGTGTATATTTTTTTGCGAGGTATTTTTGCTATATACATGCATATCCAAGGTATCTTGCTACCTAAACATACATATATATGTTTTGTAAGGTATTTTTGCTGTATACATGCATATCCAAGGTATCTTTCTACCTAAACATACATATATATATTTTGTGAAGTATTTTTTGTTTACATACATGCATATCTAAGGTATCTTTCTACCTAAACATACATATATATATTTTGTGAGGTATGACTACCTTCCGAGCTTGAGCTTGTTTTATTTAAATTCCCAGGATCATGAGCAACTAGGTGCGTCCTACTATAAAAAGTGATCAAATAACAAGCATAGATTCAAAAGGTACTAGGTTGCCTCCTAGTAGCGCTTCTTTAACGTCTTTAGCTGGACGCCTTATGACTTGTCGGTCACTGACCTAGTACTTTGCTTACCTTTGGCTTTGGACTTGGTCGCTTATTGGTCGGCCATGGGTCGTAAGCAACGCTCTAACCTTTTTGTGGATGAGCTGAGGTGAACTCTAGAGGTGATGGCGGTGCGTCTGTTGCCCGCTGCCGGCCATCCCCAGGCTGCTGTGGTGTTTCGCCCTGCGCCTGCCTGGAGACGCAGTACTTCTTGATGAAAGCTCGATTAGTAGGGGGCCTGATGCCCTTGCTGGAGGTGACAGGTACTCCGTAGAACTGACAGAGACCCGTAATTAGAGCTTGACAACTCCAAGACCCTGTTGGACTTCTTCGGGTCCACTGGGTGTCTTGCAGGCGCAATCCCTGCAAACAATAGATGAAATCAGAAATCAGTTGAGCGATGTGCATACTTACCTATGATGACGTGACCTTGCCGGGGGGGTACGGGCACCCTGTAGGACTGATAGAGGCCCGTAACCAGAGCTGGAAACCCCAGGGCCCTGTTGGACTTTTCCGGGTCCACTGGGTGTCTCTTGGGTGCGATCCCTGCAAACAATAGATGGTATCAGAAATCAGTTGAACTATATGCATACTTACCCATGTTGGGACGACACAGACCAACTGATACTTTTGCAGGGGGAGATTAGCATTGCGGTCGCTGGGCAGAATGTTGCTAAGTAGCAATGTCATCTATATCTGTGTAAGAGTGGTCATGTTAGTGCGCATGATCTGCACTCGTCTCTTTGCAGCGGCACAGGTGAAATCTTGCCCCAGTATGCATAGTAGCTGTGTGATAGCCTCCATCTCTGGTTGTGCTCGCACAGTTGGCCCTCCTCCAACATCCGGGGGTGGCCCAAGAACCGTTAAAAGGAAACTACTGGCCCCTTAACCGGAAGTGCAAGTCTCGGTTAAGCATTTAAGGGCAGAGGACCTTAAATTCTTTTAAGGTGTGGATGTGGAGCCCACTGAAAGTGAGGACGCGTAGTCCTCTGAAGGTGAGGGCATGTAGCCCTACAAAGGTGAAGGCACATGACCCTTTGACGGCGAGGACGTGTAGTCCTCTGAAGTTGAAGGTACATGACCCTTTGAAGGCGAGGACGTGTAGTCCTCTGAAGGTGAAGGTAACTAGTACCCAAGGTGAGGGCGTGTAGCCCTCTCAAGGCGAGGACTTATAGTCCTCTGGAGGTGAGGGCGTGCAGCCCTCTGGTGGTGAGGACGTGTAGTCCTCTCAAGGCGAGGACGTGTAGTCCTCTGACGGTGAGGGTAACTAGTACCCAAGGTGAGGGCGTGTAGCCCTCTCAAGGCGAGGACATGTAGTCCTCCGGAGGTAAGGGCATGCAGCCCTCCGATGGTGAGGATGTGTAGTCCTCTCAAGGCGAGGACGTGTAGTCCTCTCAACGGTGAGGGTAACTAGTACCCAAGGTGAGGGCGTGTAGCCCTCTCAAGGCGAGGACATGTAGTCCTCTGGAGGTGAGGGCGTGCAGCCCTCTGATGGTGAGGACGTGTAGTCCTCTTAAGGTGAGGGCGTGCAGCCCTCTGTTGGCGAGGACGTGTAGTCCTCTGAAGACCAGGGTACTAGTACCCGAGGGTCCATCCTTATGAGAAAGCAAGAGATCGACTCATCGAGAGAGCCGGTCATCCCAAATTCAAAAGATTTGGACATTAGATGTAGGAAATCTATGCAGTTAACATGATTTTTAGGGATGCAGATGCATGCAACCTTTGTCGTGAAATGCGGTAAATGCAGACTTCATATGAAACAATGCAATGTGATGGAAAGTTTGTACAATGTTCATGACATTCTTTCCCTATTTTGTGATTTTGATTTTGATTTGATTTTTTTTGGAAAACACAGATTGACTGCCCTTTTGAAAAAGGTGATAATTCATGCAACCTCATCCTATCTTTTTGCAAATCTCTCCGGGAACTCCCTCAGAGTGTATGTTCTTTTTGATTTAGTCACTTGACCATTTTGGAGTGACGGCAATGGAGTCGTTTGATGTTTGATCAATCCATTGAAGTCCTAGGGTTTGTCCCCCCTTTTTTTTTGTTAAAAACATCGATGGGTGAGAACTTTTGATCCGCCCCTATGTTCACTTGAGGCTCATGCACGGTGTCCCTCATTGCCCCAGTGTAAGGCTTTGAGGTACCAATCGTTGTCTTGTTTTCATAGCCTCGTAGTGAGGAAGAATGAAAGAAGCAGTTGATTCTTGCAAAAAGAATTTTCCAAGGACGAGAAATAGTTGAAGGGTTTTTTGATGGATTAAGCAAGATGGTTTGATGTCTTGATGATGCTAAAGGATCAAGTACTTCTAAGTTTTATTCAAGACAAGAATCCAAGAAAATCAAGATATATGATCAAGTTTGATCTCTTAGAATCTTTAGGAAGAAGTTTCCAAATTGAAACAAACAAAAGGTTTGACCAAAGAATTCTATCATTTCAAATTGAGATTTGCTCTCTGGTAATCGATTACCAGTAGTTGAAAATGTTTTAATACAAATTTTTAAAACCTGTAATCGATTACATAAGTCTTGTAATTGATTACCAGAGGGGATTTTCAGAAAATAATTTCCAAGAGACATATCTATTCAAATGTTTTATGAATGGCCATTCAAATGTTTTTAAAGAGAGTTTTCATTGCCCAAACAGTTTTATCCTCTCGAAAGATCAAGAGTTTTTCTGAACTGAAATGTCTTATCCTCTCAAAAAGATTCCTTGGTCAACCACTTGCTTATTCAATAAGGAATTTTTGATTGATCTTCATTTTACAATCTACCTCTTTTACGAGAGACCTCTTCTTCTCTTCTTCTTATTTCTGAAAAGGGATTAAGAGACCGTGGGTCTCTTGTTGTAGAGGATTCCTGAACACAAGGGAAGGGTTATCCCTGTGTGCATTGTTAATCCAAAAAGAAAGAGTGATAGTTCAATTGGGGAATAGTCTTTGCATCTTAATTCAACCCCCCTTTTTCTTAAGGTAATTGAGGCCATTTGTCCAACATCCTATTCTTGGTAACTCACTTCTCTCTAAAAAGACAAAAATGAGGTCACATGAACGTCTATATTTTTACTTGCAAACACAGTCAATCAAATGCCTTTTTATTTTTTTATTTTGAAACTTATTTGTTTTGAACTTTACTCGTTGTTTTACGGCACCCCCACCAACGTGCAAGACGAGTAATCTCTGATTGAACAGTCTTGGAAGTCAACACTCAGGAGCGCAGGTTGCTTGAGCAAACAGACCAATGGCTTACACCCACATTCTGGTGAAAGCTGAATAAGCAAACATGCGTTTGTGAGAGGATGAGGGACAAAGATATCAACTTTATCCATTTCATTTAACATTGTAGCTGTGGTTTACAATAATGGCATAAACTTGGAAACCCTGATGAGTCATTAGGGACACCTAACAACAGCTTTCAAAATTGCCCCATGTGTGGCATCTCTTGTCAATGTCAGGATTTACACGCAATTCTCCTCAAATTTCAGCCAGCCCGTATCAATTAGACTTCACACTTTATGCTTCGGGGTCATACAATGCTCAATGGAATGCCCCAGGGCTCCTCCACGATAAGCACACGTTGCGTTCGAGTCGTATCCTCAGAAAAGTGGAGGTTGATGAACCTTGGCTAGGGTTATGGCTACCATTGAATTATCAAGTAGATATGGGAGCAAGTCAGCATAGGACACTGGAATTGGGGTGAATTCTACAGGCTTTCTCGCTGCAAAATTCACTTCTTGGTTGGTGTTTTTGGTTTGTGCTAAAGGTGGTGTTCGTCATTGGAAGTGCGGTAGACAGACTTTGTGGTAGATTTAGGGATGGCCTTTGTGGATAACTGGGTGGTGGGTAAGGAGAAAGTTTGTTATTGGCTGAGTAAAGATATTGTTGGGTTGGTGGGAAATTTGGCCGTACAGGAATGGCAGTCACAGCATGGGTTTCTCCCTCATCCTCACCCTCTTTATTTGCCCCAGTTTTCTCAGTCGTCCTAGTAGGATGATCAAATTTACCTCTTTTTGGACCCACGTTGATCCTTTCACTGGCGAAGACCAAATCTGCAAAGCTTTGAGGGTGCGCAGCCCACCATCTTTTCATAGTAGAGTACCGATAATGTGTCTACCATCACGATTATCGTCTCCCTTTCCATTATTGGGGGTACCACCTGGGCCGCCAGATCCCTCCACCTTTTGGGCGTGTTCTTTGAAAGATCCGTCCCCCCCTTTTGCAAATGTTCTGTAGTTGCATCCTATCCAGAACCATATCAAAATTGTACTAATACTGCCTAACAAAGGCAACCATTAGGTCCTTCCAAGAATGTACTCGGGAAGGTTCCAAGTTAGTGTACCATGTAACAGCTACCCCAGTAAGACTTTCTTGGAAAGAATGTATCAGCAATTCCTCATCTTTGGCGTATTCCCCCATCTTCTGACAATACATCTTTAGATGGTTCTTGGGACAAGTAGTCCCCTTGTACTTGTCAAAGTCCAGCGCCTTGAACTTGGGAGGGGTGATGATATTGGGTTCTAGGAACGACTCTTTTAGGTTAGCAAAGACATAATCTTCACCTCCTTCAACGGCCCTGAGCCTTTCCTCTAAATGATCTAACTTTTTCCATTTTTTCCATAGCACGAGGGGCTCTTCCCACCGCAAAATGCAATGGTTGTGGTTGTGGGCGAAACTGAGGGCCCTCCAAAGTGTTTTCAAAGGGTATACCACCAACTGCTTGCCCTACAGTGGCATATCCGAGCCAAGGCTCGAAGTCAGCTAGATTGTGGTGGGGAATTTCTTGTGTCTCCCCCATGGTTTGAGAGATATGTGCCTGATCAGTTTGGGGTTGTTGGCTCTCAATGAGTATCGGAGTGGAGTCATTGAGATTTTCATTGAGAGTGTACGCCACGTTGGGTGGTGTATAGTTGAGAGGCAAGCCATATGGCGGGAAGGCGTGCTCGTTTTGAATTTGTACATTATGGGGGTTGCCCGTACTTCCCAAATCTTTGCCTACCATATCTGAGGTTGGATGATTCATTTGGTTGATGCCGGATGGGGACATCAGGTTCACCTTAGCAACAACGCTGGTAGCGGCAATTGCAACCACATTGGCTTCCATTATCTTCTTCACACTCATCATGGCCTCCATCATTGTGGCCATTTTCTCTTTAATGGCCTCCATGTCGGCCTTCATCTTCTCTTGCACCTCCTCTGCTTCACCCATTACTCTAGCTCTAGCACGAGTTCGGTAAGGGTGCCGTAAAGCGTGTCCTTTTCTTTTTGATAACAATGATTAAGTTCATTTTTATTTTATTTTATTTTTCAAGGAAAGAATGCAATGAGCAATGCAAGCAATGAAAAGCATGGATGTATGCGAATGGTGTACAGTTGAAGTATTGCGAATTTTTACACAGGATATGGGGTTGAATCAATTTAGATTTTCAACATGGTCCATGACATCTTTGTCAAGGTGAAACTGGAAGTAACAAGGACATCAATAATCCTAAATATGTTTGGCAGTAGACGAAGCAGTGATGTGACTCGACTCATCTTTTGCCCCAATTTTGCAAGACGGTTACTTCCATATTTCAACTTGACTTGATGAACCTTTTTGTAAAAGCATGAGCTTGGTTCAACCCTATAATCCAAGGAATGGCAATTCTGATCGCCAATACTTCAACAACATCTCATAGGGATGAATGACTCGGGCATACTTTAAGCTTATGCACGGAAAATGTAATTATGAAATTGAGATGCCCGAAGAAACACCCTTTCCTAGTTAACCATGCATTAGGTACCATGTTCAATTATTTTGTCTTTAAGTGAAACGGGTTTATGATCCCAACATGGTTGGCTCGTGGTGCCTAACACATGGAACTAAGAATGTAGTGTGAAGTTTCACGCTTCCCCCTTTTTTGTTTTTGTTTTGTAGAGGAAAACGCAAGGATGAGCAAACATGAAAACAAATGGTATGCAATTTTGCAGATCAAAAAGTTTGTTGAACGCATATGCATGATGATGCCATGACTCATGCAAAATGTGAGGCCGGAATATGATAACGGACAAATGCAGGATATGTCCATTATGATGTTATGAAGAGATGCTTATGCGATGCATGATATGAATGCATTTTACGGACACGAGAGCCCGGAAAATTATCTCTTCTTACTTGCGCATTTGGGGGTGCAGTGCCCCATGAGTACAATTAAGAAGGTGATATGGACCTTCCGGCTTCCCGTGACAAAGGACGAGACCAACATACAATGCATGCTAGAGAAAAAAAAATGCGGGAGTGATTTGATTTGCACAAGTTTTTTTTTGGAGTAAAACATGGGATCAACTCATTTTATTTCAAAAAGGAAGTCGTATCTAGTCAAGGTCTGAGAGACCATACAAGTTTCCTAACGATTTCTAATTATGTGGGCCATTAAGTTTATCATATGCTGACAATAGCCGAGAAGCCCATGAATCTCTTCGGGGGCGGAGTAGGTGTCTGCCATTGCCTTGGCCTTGGCTAACAATCGGGGAAGTTCTTGACTCCCGTTCAAGGTAAGAGCAAACCGATCCATCCACATGGTTGCCTCTTGGTGTAAAGAGTCGATCACCCTTCCTCTAGCCTTTTCGCGTATACTTGGGTATATTCGTCCGCAATCCTATGCTCGTGGGCCGCGGCTAGACCTAACTCTTCTTGGTACTTGGCAATGATAGCTAGCATGTTGGTCTCCGTCTCGCATAAACGCTGAGACAAGCTTCTTTTGGACCTCGAAGAGGCAACTAACTCCTCTTTCAAAACCATGCTATGTGCTCGCGACTGGTCCCTTTCTTCCTTTCGCAACTTGAGTTCACTATTGCTACCCCATAGAGCTCCGCGAAATTTGTTCCGGCCATACTCTTCCTTGCGAGCCCTCTTGGTCTCTTGTTCAAGGGCTCTTGCGGTAATTGCATTCTCTTCCCGTAACCCGGCACACTCCTTCCGAACGTGTGTAGCGGCCAACTTGAACTTCTCCTTGGCAAGTTTTGCCTTTCCTAACTCGCTTTTGAGAGCTTGGACTTCTTTGTCTTCTTCCGGTGCTTCAAAATTCTCTTCGCTGACGACTTTTAACTTGGCGAGCCAATCTAAACCTCGTATATGAACTTTCAGCCATTCGTGGTACCCACCAATGATGCCATTACGAATGCCTCTAAGCTCTTGATCTTTCCCTAACGGGGTTTCCCATGCCTTATGGATTCTTTGTATAGTCTTGGAATTTTGTGCGCCGAAATCCCTCACAAGGAAAGGAGACATGCTTTCTTCCGTCGGTGCTCCCCTCATGGGGTACCCTAGTTGTCTTATAGCGAGCGCGGGATTGTAGTTAATACAACCCCTCGTTCCTACCAACGGAATGTTTGGGTATCTTCCACATGAGAAAAGGACTCCTTCTTTTCTTTCCTTCCATCGGGGGAACCAACTGATTGTTCTACCTCCTATCCCGGCCAAGAGCTGGTCCCAATCTATTCTCCTCTTTTCAGTACACGAGCGATGGCTCAAGAGCGGACATGGATGTCTTGTGTCTTGTTGGAACAAGTGTGAAACCAACCAAACACAGAGGGCGGGTAAGCAACAGATGATCCGTGCGCTACTCTTTTCGCACCTTCGGTCAAATGTGTCAAATAGATCTGCCAAGACAGCTACCACCGGACTTTCCTTACTATGGTGGTAGGCAAGGAAAGCGTCGATTGCTGCTAGGTCTACCAAACCATCCACGTTTGGAAAGAGGACGACCCCAAAAATTATTAAAGCTAACACATCCATAAACGGGACCCAGTCTCCTTGATTGGCCATACCCCTCGCCTTGTCTTCTAGGTACTTCTGTGGTAGGCCCGCTATGCCGTTCCGAGTCTGTTTTATGCGGTCCAAACCTCTGGCTGAATCCTTGACCACAGTTGCAATTCTGCTTAAAGAGGGGAGACATCCGGAGGAAAGATATGGTTTCCTTCCCCCGAGAGGACATCCTAGAATTTCCTCAAATTCTTCAATGGTTGGTACTAATTGGAAGTCCCCGAATGTGAAGCATCTCAAGGGCTGGTCGTAGTATTGGGTAAGTGATGCAATGGCTTCTATGGACACCTCTGCTATGGTCAATTCTAAGATTTTTCCGTAAGTC
The DNA here is from genome assembly GCF_004193775.1 of Glycine soja. NCBI lineage: Eukaryota > Viridiplantae > Streptophyta > Magnoliopsida > Fabales > Fabaceae > Glycine > Glycine soja. The sequence continues at coordinate 13,434,265 of NC_041021.1, forward strand.
TTGCGGAAGGCTTGCATTTGGAGGGGTTCCATCAACCGCCCTAATTCCTTGATGCTGGTGGTATCTGGGCTTTTGACCTTGACTTGGTAGAACCTCTTGCCGGTTTGATTTGTTCCCATGCTTACTAAAGTGAGATAAAAGCTGGTGCAAATCAAAACTCCGATGTCTCATGGGTGGGATGGATGAATGCATGATGGAATGCATATGGCACAGATGCAATCTAGGAATGCGGGGGTCCGGGGAATTTGTCCCCTTCTTAGATACGACGTCTAGGGGTAGAAAAAATGCCCCAACGCACGTTTTTAAGAAGGCGACACGGACCCTCCGTTGGTTTGTTTACAGTAGGGATCAAGAAGAACCCATATGTAATGCCTATGCAAAAGATACAATGCGGGAATGTACACAGTATGACAATATTTACCGAACATAAGCAAAAAGGGTATATGATACTCATGCATGGCAGTGTAAAAAATGGCACGCAACGTGTTTGCTCCGTGCCCCTGTTTAAGGGACCTATAAGGGAGAGAACTAACTAGGCTTTTAGCAATAAACCCCAAGGTAGTTATATCTCTCTTGATGGTTTCTAGAGGTATCATCCCCTTTGAAGAACATATTGCAGCAGTAGGGACTACTAGCAACAATAAGTTTTCAAAGAGAAAAGCTCTAGATGAGGGTTCACCGTAATCAAGCAAGTCGGAGACCTAGCATGATCACAGATTCACCTCCACTCCTTATGTTCCCATGAACCCGGGTATAGGGCCCTTTTTCACTCACAGTGTGTGCAAATAGTGTTAGTGTTTGTGTGCATCAAATGAATAAATATTTACCTCATGCATACATTCTAAAACACACTAAAAGCAACAAATAGTTTATATACACAAGAACATAAGACAAATAAAGGGAAACCAACAAAGGAGAAAGTCATGATAAAACATCGCACAAGATTAAATGGCCTAACTCTCTAAAAAAAGTCCCCAGTGGAGTCGCCAACTGTCGCAACCTACCCTTCGGCGGGAGGGCGACGCGTGACTCGCGGGATGCGTGTTCCACGAAAGGAATACGCGCGGAGTCGCCACCAACGTTTATTTGAGGAAAACGTCGGAAAAACCGGAAAAGACGCGATCTACGAACTTTTAAGTTGAAAGGTTCGGGAGTTGTATTTACGCACGGGGAAGGTATTAGCACCCCACACGCCCGTCCCAAGGGACGGCAGCCTTTAATCGAATGTGCAAACATGACTTTGATTTTTTGTTCCCTTTTATGTTCTTATATCCTTTATACCCTTTTTATATTTTTTCCTTTTTTGTGGTCGACAAGGGTGTTTCCCTTTGCTCCTACGTATTCCTCAATTTGGGATGAGAAAATCAGACCTACGTAGTTCTTTCGGAACAAAGTGTTTGGTTAAGTTGTTTTTGTCTTTTTTGCAAAATATGTTTTTATTGAACAAAAGGTCATTTAAGGTGTTGAACCATTAAACGGTCTTTTGATTTTGAAAGGGGAGAAACGTTAAGGCGTTGGACCATTAACGATTTCTTGTTTTTGAAAGGAGAGAAACGTTAAGGCATTGGACCATTAACGATCTCTTGGGGTGGTCGACAAAAGCGGGGCTTTTGCTCCTACGTATCCTCAATGAGGAACTCAGACCTACGTAGTTCTTTCTTATCAAGTGATTCTTTTTTGCTCAAGTGGTGATCATTTTAAGGCGTTGGACCTTAAAAATGATCCATTTTACTTAGTGAGAAAATGAAATGACGAACTTCAAAAGCCTATTTTTGTGGACGAGCTTGACTAGGCGAGTTGATTTTAGCCTTAGTTTCACTTTAGTTATTAATCAATTCGATTAAGAATGAGAAATCCCAAAGAGAAAACGTCCGATTGATTTTCCGCTTTATTCTACTAAAAGATGTCTTTTTGATTATTATATTATTTTTTACCTCTTTTTGATTTCCAACGTGGTTACGGCACGACCGAACGGTCGGAATTTATTTTAACCAAAGTTAATGGATAATACAATTCAAATGTTCGGTGGAAATTTATTTTATTTTTAAGTTAAGCGAGAAATGACTTAAGTAAAATGGCTTAAGCACGTCAACAGGGGATATAAAAAGTAAACAAAACGAGAATCAAAATGCACGAAACACAATGTGGACCACTACGGGTACATAGAATGAATCGAAAAGCTTGGTTCGAGGTACTTACCCGTTGAAGATCGAAGAACGATGAAGAACGAATGAAGAACGTCGAAGAACGGTTCAAACCTTTGCGAGATTCCTCACGGAAAACGTTACGGAAACGTTTCGGAAGCGCCTCGGCTTAGATTTTCTTCACGGAAACAATTTTTCCAAGCAAATTCCAAAGAGAGAGAAGTGCCTAAAGGGCTGGGATCCTTTTCTTCTTCATTTTCTCCCCTATTTATAGCAAAATAGGGGAGATGCTTGCCGCCCAGCTCGCCCAGGCGAGCTCAGCTCGCCCAGGCGAGCAGGGTTGCTTCCTCCAGAAGCAACCGCCTTCTGGAGGAATCTTCTGGAGGGCCCAAATGGGCCTGGTTGCTATTTGCACCCCCATTTTTACCAAGTTCACCCCCTCTGCTGTTTTTTTGGTGATTCTTTTTTCGTAAAGTTACGGAAACTTACGAATTTCGTAACGATACTTGTTTTCTTTCCGTAATTGTTACGGAACCTTGCGGATTACATAATCATCCCCTTTTTGACTTACGGAATGTTACGGAACCTCACTTAATTATGCAACGACGCTTCCTTTCGATTTTCGGTGTGTCACGGAAACTTACGGATTGTGCATCAATATTTTTTGGTTTTCCGGCATGTCCTGAAATTTCACAAATTGCCTAATGATGGGTGCCAAGCACCTCACGAGGACCAAAGAATGGTCGCACGTCATCGAGCAAAGGTTCCCGGACGAAATTAGGGTATGACAGTTCCCATGCTTACTAAAGTGAGACAAAAGCTGGTGCAAATCAAAACTCCGATATCTCATGGGTGGGATGGATGAATGCATGATGGAATGCATATGACACAGATGCAACCTAGGAATGCGGGGGTCCGGGGAATTTGTCCCCTTCTTAGATACGACGTCTAGGGGTAGCGAAATGCCCCAACGCACGTTTTTAAGAAGGCGACACGGACCCTCCGTTGGTTTGTTTACAGTAGGGATCAAGACAGAACCCATATGCAATGCCTATGCAAAAGACACAATGCGGGAATGTGCACAGTATGACAATATTTACCGAACATAAGCAAAAGGGTATATGATACTCATGCATGGCAGTGTGAAAAATGGCACGCAGCGTGTTTGCTTCATGCCCCTATTTAAGGGACCTATAAGGGAGAGAACTAACTAGGCTTTTAGCAATAATCCCCAAGGTAGTTATATCTCTCTTGATGGTTTCTAGAGGTATCATCCCCTTTGAAGAACATATTGTAGCAGTAGGGACTACTAGCAACAATAGGTTTTCAAAGAGAAAAGCTCTAGATGAGGGTTCACTGTAATCAAGCAAGTCGGAGACCTAGCATGATCACAGATTCACCTCCACTCCTTATGCTCCCATGAACCCGGGTATAGGGCCCTTTTTCACTCACAGTGTGTGCAAATAGTGTTGGTGTTTGTGTGCATCAAATGAATAAATATTTACTTCATGCATACATTTAAAACGCACTAAAAGCAACAAAGAGTTTATATACACAAGAACATAATGAAAGGAAACCAACAAAGGGGTAAGTCACGGTAAAACATTGCACAAAATTAAATGGCCTAACTCTCTAAAAACATGTCCCCAGTGGAGTCGCCAACTGTCGCAACCTACCCTTCGGCGGGAGGGCGACGCGAGACTCGCGGGATGCGTGTTCCACGAAAGGAATACGCGCGGAGTCGCCACCAACGTTTATTTGAGGAAAACGTCGGAAAAACCGGAAAAGACGCGATCTACGAAATTTTTAGTGGAAGGTTCGGGAGTTGTATTTACGCACGGGGAAGGTATTAGCACCCCACACGCCCGTCCCAAGGGACGACAGCCTTTAATCGAATGTGCAAACATGACTTTGATTTTTATGTTCCCTTTTATGTTCTTATATCCTTTATACCCTTTTTATATTTTTTCTTTTTTGTGGTCGACAAGGGTGTTTCCCTTTGCTCCTACGTATTCCTCAATTTGTGATGAGGAAATCAGACCTACGTAGTTCTTTCTTATCAAGTGATTCTTTTTACTTTAAGACGTGATCATTTTTAAGGCGTTGGACCTTAAAAATGGTCCATTTTACTTAGTGAGAAAATGAAATGACAAACTTCAAAAGCCTATTTTTATGGACGAGCTTGACTAGGCAAATTGATTTTAGCCTTTAGTTTCACTTTAGTTATTAATCAATTCGATTAAGAATGAGAAATCCCAAAGAGAAAACGTCCGATTGATTTTCCGCTTTATTTTACTAAAAGATGTCTTTTTGATTATTATATTATTTTTTCCTCTTTTTGATTTCCAATGTGGTTACGGCACGACCGAACGGTCGGAATTTATTTTAACCGAAGTTAATGGATAATACAATTCAAACGTTCGGTGGAAATTTATTTTATTTTTAAGTTAAGCGAGAAATGACTTAAGTAAAATGGCTTAAGCACGTCAACAGGGGGTATAAAAAGTAAACAAAACGAGAATAAAAATGCACGAAACACAATGTGGACCACTACGGGTACATAGAATGAATCGAAAAGCTTGGTTCGAGGTACTTACCCGTTGAAGATCGAAGAACGATGAAAAACGAATGAAGAACGTCGAAGAACGGTTGAAACCTTTGCGAAATTCTTCACGGAAAACGTTACGGAAACGTTTCGGAAGCGCCTCGGCTTAGATTTTCTTCACGGAAACAATTTTTCCAAGCAAATTCGAAAGAGAGAGAAGTGCCAAAGGGGCTGAACCCCTTCCTTCTTCACTTCTCCCCCTATTTATAGAAAATTGGGGGAGAAGCTTGCCGCCCAGCTCGCCCAGGCGAGCCAGGTTGCTTCCTCCAGAAGCAACAGCCTTCTGGAGGAATATTCTAGAGGGCCCAAGTGGGCCTGGGTGCTATTTGCACCCCCATTTTTACTAAGTACACCCCCCTCTGCTGTTTTTTGGTGATTCTTTTTTCGTAAAGTTACGGAAACTTACGAATTTCGTAACGATACTTGTTTTCTTTCCGTAATGTTACTGAACCTTGTGGATTACATAATCATCCCCCTTTTGACTTACGGAATGTTACGGAACCTCACTTAATTATGCAACGATGCTTCCGTTTGATTTCCGGTGTGTCACGGAAACTTACGGATTGTGCATCAATATTTTTTGGTTTTCCGGCATGTCCTGGAATTTCACAAATTGCCCAATGATGGGTGCCAAACACCTCACAAGGACCAAAGAAAGGTCGCATGTCATCAAGCAAAGGTCCCCGGACGAAATTAGGGTATGACACTAGGCCTAGGATATATGTGGGGCAATTACTCTAGCCCTTTCGGAACTGAATGCATGTCCCAAAAAATAGAAAATATGTGCAAACCAAAATGCCCCATGGGTTGTTTCCCTACGAAAACCACGCGCTAATGCCATTGAGGCATTTCACCGAACACTTGGTGGGCGCGCGTTTAGGCATTAATAGCAAGAGAAAGGGGACAATGTGGCATATCCCATTGCTTCAAAATGCATTATAGGCCTAGGGCCATCTCATACAAACCCCCAATTCGACCCAATCAAGCAAGAAAACAAACCAAAATTGCCCTACATATTTGAGCACATTCCCACAATTTAGAGCACCAAAAGGAGATCAAAATACACCAATGAAAAGCTAGAAAGCTTAAGGATGGAACACTTACTTGTTGGTGATGAATAAAAGCACAAAACGGAATCGAAGAATGCGAAAAGTAGAGACCCTAGGGGTGCAAACTCGTAAATTCCGTGGCTATGGCTTTCGAAAGGGGGGAAAAGAAGTTTTTGAATGCAAAAACGTCCCCCCCTTCGTCACTTTTATATTTTGGTGCAGGGGTTGCTCGCCCAGGCGAGCTAACCTGCACTTTTTTTTTTTTTGAGAGGAACATTAACCATGTCCCCTCCTTCCTTATGGGTTAGCGTTTTGCCTAACTTGAACTTACTTAAGTTAGAATTAGGCGTTGATTACTTATTTTTAAAACAAACAAATTGTAAAAGAAAACTACGAATACAAAGGATACGGGGCTGCCTTGCAGCAACGTTCTCTGCTTGTTTAGCGCAGAGAAGGGGCGACGATCAGTCGGTCGTGACCCCATCCCCAGTTGCATCCGTTCCTAAGTACCTGCAAGTAATAAACAACCAGGTATGGCCAATCCTGACCGCGTCGTTGTCTTACCTTGGTTGGTTTCTGCTGTTCATGTTTTATCCCCACCCCAGAAGGTAGCTCAAGATGATCCTGCCCCTGTTTTAGCACAACAATATGCATGCGTATGCGTATGCATGAATGTTTTCAAATGCAGCAAATTTTAGCGAAAGTTGGTTTAGGTTCAATTTTAATTAAGCGCTTGGGGCATCCCATGAACTGAGCGGAAGGGCTCAGGTGATCACAAATTAATGCAAGGTTTGAAACCAACGTGAGGACTAAAGCCTCGAATCCTAGTTCATTTCTTTGAAAGATTGTAACGAGAGATACAGTAGACGGGGAACCCCTGGGGGAAATCCAGAAAACACGTAAAGATAAAGAACATGCAGTGACATCCTTAATTGCCCCAGATTCTAAGCATAATATCGCTTGACGACATCAGAATTCACAGGCGAAGGTAGCTCTTCGCCATCCATGTTGGTAAGCACCAGGGCTCCTCTGGAAAAAGCCCTCTTCACAACAAAAGGCCCTTCGTAGTTTGGGGCCCATTTTCCTCGATTGTCCTTGACGGCAAGGGACATTTTCTTTAGCACAAGGTCTCCCTCATGGAACTTGCGCAAGCGTACCTTCTTATCGAATGCACTCTTCATTCTTTGCTGGTACAAGCGCCCATGACTCATGGCCGTTAAGCGCTTACCCTCAACGAGGTTGAGCTGCTCATAGCGCGTTTGGGCCCACTCTGATTCCTTTAATCCAAATTCTGCCAAGATCCTTAATGACGGGATTTCTACCTCAAACGGTAACACAGCCTCCATCCCATATACCAATGAGAACGGCGTTGCCCCACTTGACGTTCGCACTGAAGTTCGGTAACCGTGTAACGCGAATGGGAGCATTTCGTGCCAATCTCTGTATGACACGGCCATCTTTTGGATAATCTTTTTGATATTCTTATTGGCTGCTTCCACGGCTCCATTCATCTTTGGCCGGTAGGGTGTGGAATTGTGATGCTGGATTTTAAACTCCTCGCACATTTCCCCCATCATCTTGTTATTCAGGTTGGTGCCATTGTCCGTGATAATCTTCCTTGGCAAACCATATCGGCAGATGATCTCTTTCTTAATGAACCTGACCACCACACCCCTTGTGACATTGGTATAGGAGGCCGCCTCGACCCACTTGGTAAAATAATCTATCGCTACGAGGATGAAGCGATGACCATTCGAGGCCTTGGGCTCAATGGCCCCGATGACATGTATTCCCCACATGGAGAAAGGCCAAGGGGCGGACATGACATTCAGAGGATGTGGTGGGGCATTGACATTACCTGCGAACGCTTGACATTTGTGGCATTTCCTCACATGGACACAACAATCACTTTCCATGGTAAGCCAGTAATAACCCCTGCTCTTAGGATCTTCCTGGCCATAGCATGCCCGTTGGCGTGCGTTCCAAACGAGCCCTCATGGACTTCCTCGATCATGTGATTTGCCTCCTTGGCATCCACACACTGCAGGAGTGTCATGTCGTGATTTCTCTTATACAGTATACTTCCACTCATGAAGAAGCCGGCTGCCAACCTTCTCAATGTCCTCTTATCATTGTCGGCAATCTCTGGCGGGTATTCTTTGCTTACGACATATCGCTTGATGTCGAAATACCAAGGCTTTCCGTCCCGTTCCTCTTCTATTTGGCAACAATGCGCGGGTTTGCCACGACACCAAAATTCAATGTAGGGTAGATCCCCGTGCGGCGTTAGCTGGAACATAGACGCCAAAGTAGCAAGCGCATCTGCCATTTGATTTTCCTCGCGGGGAACATGATGGAAGGAGATCTCATCAAAGGTCTTAGCCAATTCCTTGATATAGGCTTTATAGGGTATCAGCTTGGGATCTCTAGTTTCCCAATCCCCTCTCAGCTGATGGATTACCAACGCTGAGTCGCCGTACACCTTGAGTAGTTTGACATTGGAGTCAATTGCTGCCTGGACGGCTAGGGCACATGCTTCATATTCGGCCATGTTGTTGGTGCAGTCGAATCCTAGCCTGGCTGTGAAAGGTACACATTGATTTTCTGGAGAGACCAATACTGCCCCAACGCCATGGCCTAGAATGTTTGACGCTCTGTCAAACCATACGGTCCATTTGTCCCGATCTTCGTCCAATTTTTCCTCAAACAAGGCCATGATGTCCTCATCCGGGAATTCAGGATGCATGGGCTGATAGTCGTTAAGAGGCTGTTGAGCCAAATAATCTGCTAAGGCGCTTCCTTTTATCGCCTTTTGGGTGACGTAGACTATGTCAAACTCGGATAGCAGGACTTGCCACCGGGCGATTCGTCCCGTGAGAGCTGGCTTTTCAAAGATGTACTTAACCGGGTCCATCTTGGATATCAACCAGGTAGTATGGCTCAGCATGTACTGCCTTAGGCGATGGGATGCCCATACTAAGGCACAACACGTTCTTTCGAGCAAGGAGTAGTTCATTTCACAGGTCGTGAACTTCTTACTTAGGTAGTAAATAGCGCGCTCTTTCTTTCCGGATTCGTCATGTTGCCCCAGCATACACCCCATTGACTCGTCTAAGATTGTCATGTACAAGATGAGAGGCCTTCCAGGTACTGGTGGCATAAGAACGGGAGGATTCATAAGGCACTTCTTGATCCTTCCAAAAGCTTCTTGGCAATCCTCATTCCAGCGATCAGTTTGGTTTTTGCGTAAGAGTTTGAACAACGGCTCACAAATGGCGGTGAGCTGCGATATGAATCTGGAAATATAATTCAAGCGTCCCAGGAAGCCCCGGACTTGCCTCTCAGTACGGGGTTCTGGCATCTCAAGGATGGCCTTCACCTTTTCGGGGTCTACCTCTATTCCTTTCTGGCTCACGATGAAACCAAGCAATTTCCCTGATTTGACCCCAAAGGTACACTTGGCGGGGTTCAACCTTAATTGATATTTCTTAAGCCTTTCGAACAACTTCCGCAGGTTGACAAGGTGTTCTTCCTCGGATTTAGATTTAGCAATTATGTCATCCACGTAGACCTCGATCTCTTGATGCATCATATCATGGAACAAAGCTACCATGGCCCGTTGATAAGTTGCCCCGGCATTCTTGAGTCCAAAGGACATCACCTTGTAACAGAACGTCCCCCACAGGGTGACGAAGGTAGTCTTTTCCATATCCTCTAGCGCCATCTTTATCTGATTGTAACCGGAGAAACCGTCCATGAAGGAAAATAAAGCGAAATTGGTCGTGTTATCCACGAGGATATCGATGTGTGGCAAAGGAAAATTGTCCTAGGGACTGGCCCGATTCAGGTCCCGATAATCCACACACATTCGTACTTTCCCATCTTTCTTAGGGACCGGTACAATGTTGGCAACCCATTCCGGATACCGAGTGACGGCCAGAAAACCAGCGTCAAATTGCTTCTTCACTTCTTCTTTTATCTTCAAGGATGTTTCGGGCTTCATCCTTCTCAGTTTCTGCTTTACCGGGGAACACTCGGGATTTAGAGGTAATCGGTGTTGTACAATGTCAGAACTCAAACCGGGCATATCTTGGTATGACCAAGCAAAGATGTCTTCGTAGTCTTTTAGTAGGATTATTAATTCTTCACGGATAGGTGCGGTAATACCTGTGCCTATCTTTACTTCCCTTTTTCCACTGCCAATTCCCAAGTCTACTAGTTCTATTTCTTCTTGATGAGGCCCCATTTCTTGGTCCTCATGGGCGACCATCCTTTCTAATTCTGGGGGAAGTCCCACATCCTCGTTCCCTTCATCTTCCGTTTGATTCATTTCTTGCTCGAAGTTGATAAGCGGGTCCCAGGTATTAGTACCTTCGGGGGACTCGTCATCGGATCTGCCGTTTCAGAAATAAAGAAGTAAACATGCAAATGAATGAGAATGGGTAGAGACGTAGGAACAGATGAAGAAAGATCCTTGTATTATAAATTCAAAAACAAAAGACACAAAGCCTTAACAAAAGGAAAAACTCTAAAGCCTAGGCCCAACTATAGAGCTTTTAAAATCGTAAAGGTTTACATTATGCTCGTTGCGTAAATGCCGGGGCGTTCCTCCACTCGCCAATTTCCCAGCTGGAAATCAGGAGGGCATGGTCGTACCAAATCCAATGTACTCGGAACATCATCTTCGTATATCGCGACCACTTGACCTTCGTCTCCCAGACCCGCGCTTATAAAGCTTCTACTTATGTGGCAGGGCGGGCTTCCTTCACTTTCTTGTCTCAACCGCGAGCTTTGACCACCGCTCTTTCTTCCTGCAATGCTTCTCTTTATATCCGCCTAAGTGGGTTTATAGCCTAAACCATATTTCCCACGATTTCCTTTGGCATTTATCAGGCTAGTTATGCCGCCGTTGTCTTTGCCTAAGCCCATTCCGGGTTCGTAACCGTTCCCCAACATAACTCGGGCCATCATTACTGCTGCATCGGACAGGCAAGCTTGCCCAGAGAAGGAGTCCACGGAGGAAATGCTTACCACCTCAAAATACTGGAAAGCGGTTTCTAATGACTCCTCTACGGCTTCCACATAAGCATAGAGGATGGGCAGCTCACCAAGATGTCTTCCTCGCCTGATACGATGACCAGATGCCCTTCCACTACGAATTTCAACTTTTGGTGGAGTGTTGAGGGAACAACTCCTACTGAGTGGATCCACAGGCGCCCCAACAGACAACTGTAGGGGGGTTAATATCCATTATTTGGAAGGTAACTTGACAGGTGTGAGGGCCTATCTGTACTGGGAGATCGATCTCTCCCCTAACCTCTCGGCGGGTGCCGTCGAAGGCACAAACCACCATTGAACTCGACTTTAAGTGGGAAGCATTGAATGGTAATTTCTCCAAAGTGCTCTTAGGCATCACGTTTAAATTGGAACCATTATCGATGAGCACTTTGGCTACGATATGGTCCATACACTTGACTGATACGTGCAAAGCTTTATTATGCCCTCTCCCCTCGGCGGGGATTTCTTCTTCGGCGAAGGCGAGATAGTTGTTGGCAGTGATATTATTGACCAGCCCTCCGAAACCTTCTACCGAGATATCTTGGGCCACGTGGGCCTCGTTCAAAACCTTCACTAGCAGAGCCCGATGAGGCTCGGAGCTCATGAGTAACTCCAACAGCGAGACCCTGGCCAGGGTTTTGTTGAGCTGTTCGATAACCTTGAATTCGCTCTACTGAATTATACGGAGGAACTCGCTGGCTTCCTCTAGTGATACCTCCTTTTTACCATCCTTTTTCTCCGGAAGACCTTTTGCTGGAATATCTTTATTCGAAGCGAAGGGTATTTCATCATCTTGTTCCTCCACCACCTTTGCTTTCCCCTTGACATTCGCGGGTTGGACTGGTAGATCCGGGGGTGCAAACACACGACCGCTACGGGTCACACCACTCAGTCCTGTGATATTTGTTACCTTAGCCGACAACGAGCTGACGTCGGTGGCTTCTTCTTCCTTCCCCCTCGGAGGTGTATATCTCCATGGGACTGCGTGGCTATTTTGGTATGGGAAAGGAACAGGTCAAGCTGCTAAGGGGTGTCCGGGCTTTTGCGAAGCTGTGCCCTTGGTGAAGTATATCACCAAGGGTTTGGGCCTCACAACACCGCTCCCATCCATGGACTGCATGCATATATGCTGCTCTTCTCTTCCTTCACTGCCAACTTTCAGTCGACCTTAATCTATCATTTGCTGTAACAATTCCTCTACTCTCAAACACGTTTCCATGTCATGCAGCTCACCGGAATGCAGCAAACAGGAATCCTCCTTACGCCCACTATGGGGAATCACACCTCCCTCTTGTAGGGCCTCAAAGATAAACCTCCTAGGGGTTGCCACATCCTTTAAAGGTTTAGACCTGCGCGGCCTATCGGACTCAACGGCGTTAATCGCTCCCCCTCCATGATTGGCGAGCGGGTTGGTTCTCACATTGGGCCGATCCTCTTGGAAAGTCAGCCATCCAGCATCTATCAAATGTTGGACCTTGTATTTAAGGGCCAAGCATTTTTCAATGGAATGCCCCGGGACACCCCCATGGTACTTGCAAGTTGCATTAGGGTCATACCACTTTGGGAAAGGGGGTTGGAGGACCTTTCCGGGAGTTACCACGGCCAAATGGTTGGCGATGAGGGACGGCAAGAGGTCTTCGTATGTCATTGGGAGTGGGGCGAATTCTTGAAATGACCTCGGAGGGAAGTTCCTTGTTGCGTTGGAATTACCGGCCGGGCGAGTTGTGTTCGGAGTTGGAACTTGGGGAGCTTCCCTCTGGGTGGGTGCCTTAGGCTGCACAGGTGCTGAACTAGAGGCGTTCCCGGTATGAGCCGAGAAGCTCGGGTGATGTTGCGCGTACTGATGGGTACCATGAGGTGTCTGCGGGGGCTTGACCCATGCGGGCGTTGAAGAGACGTCATGGGCATCTCCTTCCTTCCTTTTTGCCCATGTTGTCCCGATTCTTTTGGCATTCGCACTTGTGGAGGAAACGTAATCGAACTTTCCTCTTTTCAACCCTACCTCGATTCTTTCCCCGGTGAACACTAGGTCCGCGAAGCTGGACTGCATGTAACCTACTAGCTTCTCATAGTAGAACACCGGCAGAGTGTCTACCATCATGGTGATCATCTCTCTCTCAACCATGGGAGGAGCTACTTGTGCCGCCAGGTCTCTCCACCGCTGTGCGTATTCTTTAAAGGTTTCGCCCTCTTTCTTGAACATATTCTGCAGCTGAGTGCGATCGGGAGCCATATCGGAATTGTACTGATATTGCCTTAGGAAGGCAGTAATCAGATCCTTCCAAGTACGGATACGGGAGGCTTCCAAATTAGTGTACCAAACTACCGCGGCTCCGGCCAAGCTATCTTGAAAAAAGTGTATTAATAGCTTCTCATCCTTAGAGTGTGTGCCCATCTTGCGACAGTACATCTTGAGATGGTTTTTGGGACAAGTCGTCCCTTTATACTTGTCGAAGTCCGGCACTTTGAACTTCGGGGGAATAACAACATCGGGTACCAAGCAAAGATCCGTCATGTCTGCGAACGGATAGTCCCCAAATCCTTCCACGGCTCTCAATCTTTCCTCGAGGAGATCAAGCTTCCTCCTTTCTTCATTTGTCGAGGGCGGTCCTTCCGTGGACAAAACTATTGGTTGTGTCGCGATGTTGGGTTGAGGCAACGTGCTGGGTGCCGGCCTTTCGGGGATCGGGGGATAGAACTCGACATCCCTTCGAGCATAGTCTTCAGGGTCTTTGTGGACCTCGTCGGGCTGTTGAGGAGGCTCTCTTTCAAGGACGGGAGAAGCAATATGGCCCGCATTGTCTTGCAAGACGGGTGGTGAGTAGTTAGGCGGCAATCCATAAGGGTAAGCTGCTCGGTTGTATCCCAGGTGAGGGTTGCCATCGTGCCCCAGTGTGTCCCTTCCTCGTCCTACTATGTTTGAGGGAGGATGGTGCGCAGTTTCCAAGAGAGTTGGGTCTGCTTCGGCAGCCGAACTGACAGCGGCAGCGGTGGCCGCGTTTTTCTCCATGAGCTGCCTCATTCCTAACATGGCCTCCATCATGGAGGCCATCTGTTCTTTCAGAGCCGACATGTCGGCTTTCATCTGTTCCTGTGTCTCCTCTTGATCACCCATCGTTCTAGATTTGGATCTGGTGCGATAGGGATGCCTCGTGGTGCGTTTAGTTATGGTGTTTTTCCCTAAAAAACCAAACGTGAGGAGTGGGTAAAGAAAGAAAGAATGCATGCTAGAGATAAAATGTAGGAGTGATTTGATTTGCACAAGCTTTTTGGAGTAGAAACATGAGACCAACTCATTTTATTTCAAAAAGTGGTATCTAGTCAAGGTCTGAGAGACCATACAAGTTTCCTAGCGATTTCTAATTATGTGGGCCATTAAGTCTATCATATGCTGACAATAGCCGAGAAGCCCATGAATTTCTTCAGGGGCGGAGTAGGTGTCTGCCATCTCCTTGGCCTTGGCTAACAATTGGGCAAGTTCCTGACTCCCGTTCAAGGTAAGAGCGAACCGATCCATCCACATGGTTGCCTCTTGGTGTAAAGAGTCGATCACCCTTCCTCTAGCCTCTTTTTCCGCGTATACTTGGGCATACTCGACCGCGATCCTATGCTCGTGGGCCGTGGCTAGACCTAACTCTTCTTGGTACTTGGCGATGATAGCTAGCATGTTGGTCTCCGTCTCGCATAAACGCTGAGACAAGCTTCTTTTGGACCTTAACAGGCAACTAACTCCTCTTTCAAAACCATGCTATGTGCTCGCGATTGGTCCCTCTCTTCCCTTCGCAGCTTGAGGTCATTGTTGCTACCCCACAGAGCTCCACAAAATTTGTTCCGACCATACTCTTCCTTGCGAGCCCTCTTGGTCTCTTGTTCAAGGGCTCGTGCGGTAGTTGCATTCTCTTCCCGTAATCCGGCACACTCCTTCCGGATGTGTGTAGCGGCCAACTTGAACTTCTCTTTGGCAAGTTTCGCCTTTCCTAACTCGCTTTTGAGAGCTTGGACTTCTTCGTCCTCTTCCGGTGCTTCAAAACTCTCTTCGCTGACGACTTTTAACTTGGCGAGCCAATCTAAACCTCGTATATGAACTTTCAGCCATTCATGGTACCCACCAATGATGCCATTACGAATGCCCCTAAGTTCTTGATCTTTCCTTAACGGGGTTTCCCATGCCTTATGGATTGCTTGTATAGCCTTGAAATTTTGTGCGCCGAAATCCCTCACAAGGAAAGCAGACATGCTTTCTTCCGTCGGTGCTCCCCTCATGGGGTACCCTAGTTGTCTTATAGCGAGCGCGGGATTGTAGTTAATACAACCCCTCGTTCCTATCAGCGGAATGTTTGGGTACCCTCCACATGAGAAAAGGACTCCCTCCTTTCCTTCCTTCCATCAGGGGAACCAATTGATTGTTCTACCTCCTATCCCAGCCAAAAGCTGGTCCCAATCTATTCTTCTCTTTTCAGTACACGAGCGATGGCTTTGGAGCGGACATGGATGCCTCGTGTCTTGCTGGAACAGGTGTGAAACCAAGCAAACACAGAGGGCGGGCAAGCAACAGATGATCCGTGCGCTACTTTTTTCGCACCTTCGGTTAAATGTGTCAAATAAATCTGCCAAGACAGCTACCACCGGACTTTCTTTGCTATGGTGGTATGCAAGGAAAGCGTCGATTGCTGCTAGGTCCACCAAACCATCTACGTTTGGAAAGAGGACAACCCCAAAAATTAGCAAAGCTAACACATCCATAAACGGGACCCAATCTCCTTGATTGGCCATACCCCTCGCCTTGTCTTCTAGGTACTTCCGTGGTAGGCCCGCTATGCCGTTCCGAGTCTGTTTTATGCGGTCCAAACCTCTTGCTGAATCCTTGACCACAGTTGCAATTCTCCTCAAAGAGGGGAGACACCCGGAGGAAAGGTATGGTTTTCTTCCCCCAAGAGGACATCCTAGAATTTCCTCAAATTCTTCAATGGTTGGTACCAATTGGAAGTCTCCGAACGTGAAGCATCTCAAAGGTTGGTCGTAGTATTGGGTGAGTGATGCATTGGCTTCTATGGATATCTCTGCTATGGTCAACTCTAAGATCTTTCCGTAAATCTTGCGGAAGGCTTGCATTTGGAGGGGTTCCATCAACCGCCCTAATTCCTTGATGCTGGTGGTATCTAGGCCTTTAACCTTGACTTGGTAAAACCTCTTGCCGATTTGATTTGTCCCCATGCTTACTAAAGTGAGACAAAAAGCTGGTGCAAATCAAAACTCCGATATCTCATGGGTGGAATGGATGAATGCATGAAGGAATGCATATGACACAGATGCAACTTAGGAATGCGGGGGCCCGAGGAATTGTCTCCTTCTTAGATACAACGTCTAGGGGTAGCAAAGTGCCCCAACGTATGTTTTTTTTTTTTTTAAGAAGGTGACACGGACCCTCCGTTGGTTTGTTTACAGAGGGGATCAAGACAGAACCCGTATGTGATGCATATGCAAAAGATGCAATACGGGAATGTACATAGTATGACAATATTCACTGAACATAAGCAAAAGGGTATATGACTATTTATGCATGGCAGTGTGAAAAAATGGCACGCAGCGTGTTTGCTCTGTGCCCCTATTTAAGGGACCTATAAGGGAGAGAGCTAACTAGGCATTTAGTGATAACCCCCAAGATAGTCATATCTCTCTTGATTGTTTCTAGAGGTATCATCCTCTTCGAAGAACATATTGCAGCAGTAGGGACTACTAGCAACAATAAGTTTTCAAAGAGAAAAGCTCTAGATGAGGGTTCACTGTAATCAAGCAAGTCGGAGACCTAGCATGATCACAAATTCACTTCCACTCCTTATGTTCCCATGAACCCGGGTATAGGGCCCTTTTTCACTCACAGTGTGTGCCAATAGTGTTGGTGTTTGTGTGCATCAAATGAATAAATATTTACTTCATGCATACATTTTAAAACGCACTAAAAGCAACAAAGAGTTTATATACACAAGAACATAATGAAGGGAAACCAACAAAGGGGTAAGTCACGGTAAAACATTGCACAAGATTAAATAGCCTAACTCTCTAAAAACAGTCCCCAATGGAGTCGCCAATTGTCGCAACCTACCCTTCGGCGGGAGGGCGACGCGAGACTCGCGGGATGCGTGTTCAATGAAAGGAATACGCGCGGAGTCGCCACCAACGTTTATTTGAGGAAAACGTCGGAAAAACCGGAAAAGACGTGATCTACGAACTTTTAAGTGAAAGGCTCGGGAGTTGTATTTACGCACTGGGAAGGTATTGGCACCCCACACGTCCGTCCCAAGGGACGGCAGCCTTTAATCGAATGTGCAAACATGACTTTGATTTTTTATGTTCCCTTTTTATGTCTTTATATCCTATATACCATTTTTATATTTTTACTCTTTTTGTGGTCGACAAGGCTGTTTCCCTTTGCTCCTACGTATTCCTCAATTGCGATGAGGAAATCAGACCTACGTAGTTCTTTTTTATCAAGTGATTTCTTTTTTACTTAAGAGGTGATCATTTTAAGGCGTTGGACCTTGAAAATGATCCATTTTACTTAGTAAGAAATTGAAATGACAAACTTCAAAAAAAACTATTTTTATGGACGAGCTTGACTAGGCGAGTTGATTTTAGCCTTAGTTTCACTTTAGTTATTAGTCAATTCGATTAAGAATGAGAAATCCCAAAGAGAAAACGTCCGATTGATTTTCCGCTTTATTTTACTAAAAGACGTTTTTTATTATTATATTATTATTTTACCTCTTTTTTTGATTTCCAACGTGGTTACGGCACGACCGAACGGTCGGAATTCATTTTAACCGAAGTTAACAGATAATACAATTCAAACGATCGGTGGAAATTTGTTTTATTTTTAGGTTAAGCGAGAAATGACTTAAATAAAATGGCTTAAGCACGTCAAAAAGGGGGTATAAAAAGTAAATGAAACGAGAATAAAAATACACGAAACACAATGTGGACCACCACGGGTACATAGAATGAATCGAAAAGCTTGGTTCGAGGTACTTACCCGTTGAAGATCGAAGAACGATGAAGAACGAATGAAGAACGTCGAAGAACGGTCGAAACCTTCGCGAAATTCCTTACGGAAACATTACGGAAACGTTTCGGAAGCGCCTCGGCTTAGATTTTCTTCACGGAAACAATTTTTCCAAGCAAATTCGAAAGAGAGAGAAGTGCTTAAGGGGCTGAACCCTTTTTCACTTCACTTCTCCCCCTATTTATAGAAAATTGGGGGAGAAGCTTGCCACCCAGCTCGCCCAGGCGAGCAGGGTTGCTTCCTCCAGAAGCAACAGCCTTCTGGAGGAATCTTCTGGAGGGCCCAAGTGGGCTTGGTTGCTATTTGCACCCCCATTTTTACTAAGTATACCCCTGCCTTTTTTTTGGTGATTCTTTTTTCGTAAAGTTACGGAAACTTACGAATTTCGTAACGATACTTGTTTTCTTTCCGTAATGTTATGGAACCTTGTGGATTACATAATCATCCCCTTTTTGACTTACGGAATGTTACGGAACCTCACTAATTGTGCAACGATGCTTCCATTTGATTTCCGGTGTGTCATGGAACCTTACGGATTGTGCATCAATATTTTCTTTTGTTTTCCGGCACGTCCCAGAATTTCACAAATTGCCTAATGATGGGTGCCAAGCACCTTACAAGGACCAAACAAAAGTCGCATGTCATCAAGCAAAGGTCCCCGGACGAAATTAGGGTATGACAGTTGGTTCCACACCTTTTTCGCCAAGAGGTGAGGCATGCCTGCCCGTTAGAAAGCCACCGTTCATGCACAGAGAAAGGATGGACGAATTGGGACCAACTCTTAGCAAACAGAGAAGGAGCATCTGTCAACTGGTTCCCTCGATGGAAAGAAGGAAGAACCGGAGTTCTTATCTCGTGCAGAGGATTTTCGAATGTTCCCTTGATTGGGACAAGGGGTTGCATCAATTACAATCCCGTTCTAGCGATAAGGCAAATTGGCTACCCGATAAGAGGGGCACCACTAGAGGAAGAGCTCGAACCTGTCATTTCACGAGGGTTCAGTGAGACCAACGTGGAGACGCTTCGGAAGGTCTGCAAAGCATGGGAAGTGGTACAAAAGAAGGACAAAGAGCTCAGAGGCAGTAACAATGGGCCCATTGGTGGCTACCGCGAGTGGTTGAAAGCCCACGTGCAAGGTTTGGATTGGCTCCCAAGTCTGAGAACCGCTAAAAGGGAGGAAGTTGAGGCACCGGAGGAAGACAAAGAGGTGCAGGCTCTTAGGACAGAACTCGAGCAAGCTCAAACAGTCAAAGAAAGGTTCAAATCAATGGCTCTTAGGATCCGAAAAGAGAATGCCAAACTGAGGGATGTAAATGTAGCTACCACCAAGGCCTTGGAACAAGAGACCAAGAGGGCTCGTAGGGAGGAGCACGGCCGGAACAAGTTTCGAGGGGCTCTGTGGGGTAGTAACAACGAGCTTAAACTCCGGAGGGAGGAAAGGGACCAATCGTGGGTAGACAGTTTGATCTTGAAGAATGAGTGGAAGGCTTGCTCGAGGTCCAAGAGAAGTTTGTCTCAGCGTTTATGCGAGACAGAGACCAACATGTTAGCCATCATCAGCAAGTACCAAAAGGAACTAAGTCTAGCCACGGCCCACGAGCATAGGGTGGCGGACGAGTATGCCCAAGTGTACGCAGAAAAGGAGGCTAGAGGAAGGGTGATCGACTCGTTACACCAAGAGGCAACCATGTGGATGGACCGATTTGCTCTTACCATGAACGGGAGTCAAGAACTTCCCCGATTGCTAGCCAAGGCCAAAGCGATGGCGGACACCTACTCCGCCCCCGAGGAGATCCACAGACTTCTTGGCTATTGT
The DNA here is from genome assembly GCF_004193775.1 of Glycine soja. Classification (NCBI taxonomy): domain Eukaryota; kingdom Viridiplantae; phylum Streptophyta; class Magnoliopsida; order Fabales; family Fabaceae; genus Glycine; species Glycine soja. The sequence continues at coordinate 13,453,997 of NC_041021.1, forward strand.
CAGCATATGATAGATCTAATGGCCCATATAATTAGAAACCGCTAGGGAACTTGTATTGTCACTCAAATCTTGACTAGTTATAACTTTTTGAATAAAATGAGTTTATCCCATGTTTTTACTCCAAAAGTCAGTGCGAATCAAATCACTCCTTCATTTTATCTCTAACATGCATTCATTATTTTTTACCTACTCCTCACGTTTGGTTTTTCAGGGAAAAACACCATAACTAAACGCGCCCCAAGGCATCCCTATCGCACCAGATCCAAATCTAGAACGATGGGTGATGAAGAGGATACACAGGAACAGATGAAAGCTAACATGTCGGCTCTGAAAGAACAAATGGCTTCCATGATGGAGGTCATGTTAGGAATGAGGCAACTCATGGAGAGAAACGTGGCCACCGCTGCCGCTGTTAGTTCGGCTGCCGAAGCAGACCCAACTCTCCTAGCTACCACGCACCATCCTCCCCCAAATACGATAGGATGAGGAAGGAGCACACTGGGGCACAATAGCAACCCCCATTTGGGATACAACCGGGTGGCTTACCCTTATGGATTGCCACCTAATTACACGCCGCCAGGCATGCAAGATGATGCGGGTCATGTCTCTTCCCCCATCCTTGAAGGGGAACCTCCTCGACAGCCCGCGAAAGGGGATGTCGAGTTCTACCCCCCGATCCCCGTCGAGGGGCCAGCACCCAACACTTTGCCTCAGCCCAAGCTCACAGCACAACCAATATTCTTATCCACAGAAGGACCCCCCACGGCGATCGAGGAAAGAAGGAAACTCGATCTCCTCGAGGAGAGATTGAGAGCTGTTGAAGGCTTCGGTGACTATTCGTTCGCGGACGTGACGGATCTTTGCTTGGTATCAGACGTCGTCATCCCCCCAAAATTTAAAGTGCCCAATTTCGACAAGTATAAAGGGACGACTTGTCCTAAAAACCATCTCAATATGTATTGTCGCAAGATGGGGGCGTATTCTAGGGATGAAAAGTTGCTAATACATTTTTTCCAAGATAGCTTAGCTGGAGCTGCGGTTGTTTGGTACACTAATCTGGAAGCTTCCCGCATCCGTACTTGGAAGGACTTGATTACTGCTTTCCTAAGGCAATATCAGTATAATTTCGATATGGCTCCCGATCGCACTCAGCTACAGAATATGTTTAAAAAGTAAGGTGAGACCTTTAAAGAATACGCACAGTGGTGGAGAGCCCTGGCGGCACAAGTGGCCCCTCCCATGGTCGAAAGGGAGATGATCACCATGATGGTAGACACCTTGCCAGTGTTTTACTATGAGAAGTTGGTAGGCTACATGCCTTCCAGCTTCGCGGACTTGGTATTCGCCGGGGAAAGAATTGAAGTAGGGTTGAAAAGAGGGAAGTTCGATTATGTTTCCTCCAACGAAATGAGGAACTTCCCCCGAAGCCAATTCCAGAATTCACCCCACTCCCAATGACATACGAAGACCTCGTGCCGTCCCTTATCGCCAACCAAATGGCCGTAATAACTCCCGGGAAGATCTACCAACCCCTTTTCCCAAAGTGGTATGATCCTAACGCAACTTGCACGTACCATGGGAATACCCCGGGGCATTCCATCGAAAAATGCATGGCCCTTAAATACTAGGTCCAACATTTGATAGATGCTGGATGGCTGACATTTCAAGAGGATCGGCCCAACGTGAAAACCAACCCGCTCGCCAATCATGGAGGGGGAGCGGTTAATGCCATTGAGTCAGATAGGCCGCGCAGGTCTAAACCTTTAAAGGACATGGCAACCCCTAGGAGGTTTATCTTTGAGGCCCTACAAAAGGGAGGTGTGATTCCCCACGGTAGGCATAAAGAGGATTCTTGTTTGTTGCATCCCGGCGAGCTACATAACATGGAAACATGTTTGGCAGTAGAGGAATTGTTGCTAGGAATGATAGATCAAGGCCGACTAGAAGTCGGTGATGAGGGGAGGGAACAACAGCATATATGTATGCAGTCCTCGGATGAGAGAAGTTTTGGAAGGCCTAAACCTTTGGTGATATATTTCACCAAGGACACAGCTCCACAAAAGCCCCAATACCCCCCGGCAACTAAACTTGTTCCTTTCCCATATCAAAACAGCCATGCAGTCCCGTGGAGGTATACACCTCCGAGTGAAAGGGAAGAAGAAACCACCGACGTCAGCTCATTGTCGGCCAAGGTAACCAATATCACGGGGCTGAGCAGTGTGACCCGCAGCGGTCGCGTGTTTGCACCTTCCGACCTGCCAACACAACCTGCAAACATTAAGGGAAAGGCCAAGATGGTAGAGGAACAAAATGACAAGGCAACCCCCACTCCGAACGAGGATATTCCGGTAAAGGGTCTTCCGGAGAAAAGGGATGGCTGCGGCAAGAAGGAAGTGTCGCTAGAGGAAGCAAGCGAGTTTCTCTGCATTATTCAGCAGAGCAAGTTCAAGGTCATTGAACAGCTCAACAAAACCCCGGCCAGGGTCTCTCTTTTGGAATTACTCATGAGCTCTGAGCCTCATCGGGCTTTGCTAGTAAAGGTCTTGAATGAAGCTCATGTGGCTCAAGATATCTCTGTAGAGGGCTTTGGAGGACTCGTCAATAATATCACCGCCAACAATTATTTTGCTTTCACTGAAGAAGAAATCCCTGCCGAGGGGAGAGGGCATAACAGGGCTTTACATGTATCAATCAAATGCATGGACCATGTCGTAGCCAAGGTGCTTATCGATAACGGTTCCAGTTTAAATGTAATGCCCAAGAGCACTTTGGAGAAATTACTGTTTAATGCTTCCCATCTAAAGCCAAGTTCCATGGTAGTCTATGCCTTCGACGGCACCTGTCGAGAGGTTAGGGTAGAGATCGACCTCCCTGTACAGATAGGCCCCCACACATGTCAGGTTACCTTTCAAATAATGGACATTAACCCCGCTTACAGCTGCCTGTTGGGGCGCCCATGGATCCATTTGGTGGGAGTCGTTCCCTCTACACTCCACCAAATGGATCCATTCGTAGTAGAAGGGCATTTGGTTATCGTATCAGGCGAGGAAGACATCTTGGTGAGTTGCCCGTCCTCTATGTCATATGTGGAAGCTACGGAGGAGTCATTAGAAACGGCCTTCCAGTCTTTTGAGGTGGTTAGCATTGCCTTTGTAGATTCCTTCTCTAGGCAACCATGCCTGTCCGATGCGGCAGTAATAATGGCCCGAGTGATGTTGGGGAATGGTTACGAGCCCAGAATGGGTTTGGGCAAGGACAACGGCAGCATAACCAGCCTGATAAGCACTAAAGGAAACCGCGGGAAGTTTGGGTTAGGCTATAAACCCACACAAGCGGACATAAAGAAAGGCATTACAGGAAGGAAGAGCGGAGTTCAAGGCTCGCGATTGGGACAAGAAGTCAAAAGAGGCCCGCCCTGCCACATCAATAGGAGATTTATAAGCGCGGGTCTAGGACACGAAGGCCAAGTCGTTGCGATATGTGAAGATGATTCGCCAAGTGGGTCGGAGTTGGTACGACCATGCCCTCCTAGTTTCCGACTAGGAAATTGGCGAGTGGAGGAACGCCCGGACATTTACGCAACAGGCATAATGTAACCCTTTGTGGCTTTTAAAGTCTACAGTTGGGCCTAGGCTTTAGAGTTTTCTTTTGTTAAGGCTTTATGTCTTTTGTTCTTAAAATTATAAAATAAAAGATCTTTCTTCATCTGTTCCTACGTCTCTACCCATTCTCATCCATTTGCATGTTTATTTCTTTACGTTTAATGCCAGATCCAACAACGAGTCCCTCGAAGGTACTAATACCTGGGACCCGACCATCGATTTCGAGCAAGAAATGAATCAAACGGAGGATGAAGAGGACGAGGATGTGGGACTTCCCCTGGAGTTGGAGAAGATAGTTGCCCATGAGGACCAAGAAATGGGGCCTCATCAAGAAGAGACAGAACTAGTGAACTTAGGAACCGACAGTGGGAAAAAGGAAGTAAAGATAGGCACGGGTATGACCACACCCATTCGTGAAGAATTGACAGCCCTGCTGAAAGACCACCAAGACATTTTTGCTTGGTCGTACCAAGATATTCCCGGTTTGAGTTATGACATTGTACAACATCGATTACCTCTAAATCCCGAGTGTTCCCTGGTAAAACAAAAACTGAGGAGGATGAAACCCGAGACATCCTTGAAAATAAAAGAAGAAGTGAAGAAACAATTTGACGCTGGTTTTCTGGCAGTCGCTCGGTACCCAAAATGGGTTGCCAACATTGTACCAGTTCCTAAGAAGGATGGGAAGGTGCGAATGTGTGTGGATTATTAGGATTTGAATCGAGTCAGTCCCAAAGACAATTTTCCTTTTCCGCACATCGATATCCTCGTGGATAATACAGCCAATTTCATTTTGCTTTCCTTTATGGACGGATTCTTCGGTTACAATCAGATAAAAATGGCGCCGGAGGATATGGAAAAGACTACCTTCGTCACCCTATGGGGGACGTTCTGCTACAAGGTGATGTCATTTGGACTCAAGAATGCTGGGGCAACTTATCAACGGGCTATGGTAGCTTTATTCCACGATATGATGCACCAAGAGATCGAGGTCTATGTGGATGACATAATTGCCCAATCTAAGACCGAGGAGGAACACCTTGTCAACCTGCGGAAGTTTTTCGAAAGGCTTAGGAAGTATCAATTGAGATTGAATCCCGCTAAGTGCACTTTTGGGGTCAAATCAGGGAAATTGCTAGGTTTCATCGTAAGCCAGAAAGGGATAGAGGTGGACCCCGAAAAGGTGAAGGACATCCTTGAGATGCCGGAACCCCGTACCGAGAGGCAAGTTCGAGGTTTCCTGGGACGTTTGAATTATATTGCCAGATTCATATCACAGCTCACTGCTATTTGTGAGCCGTTGTTCAAACTCTTACGCAAAAACCAAACCGTTCGTTGGAATGAGGATTGTCAAGAGGCATTTGGGAGGATCAAAAAGTGTCTCATGAATCCTCCTGTGCTTATGCCACCGGTACCCGGGAGGCCTCTCATCTTGTATATGACGATTTTGGACGAGTTGATGGGATGTATGCTGGGGCAACATGACAAGTCCGGGAAGAAAGAGCGCGTTGTCTACTACTTAAGTAAGAAGTTCACGGCCCGTGAAATGAATTACTCCCTGCTCGAAAGAACGTGTTGTGCTTTAGTCTGGGCGTTCCACCGTCTAAGACAATACATGCTGAGGCATACCACCTGGTTGATATCCAAGATGGACCCAGTTAAGTACATCTTTGAGAAGCCTGCTCTCACAGGACGGATCGCCCGGTGGCAAGTTTTGCTATCCGAGTTTGATATAGTTTGTCACCCAAAAGGCGATAAAAGGAAGCGTCTTAGCAGATTATTTGGCTCAGCAGCCTCTCAACGACTATCAGCCCATGCATCCCGAATTCTCGGATGAGGACATCATGACCTTGTTTGAGGAAAAACAAGATGAGGACCGGGACAAATGGACTGTATGGTTTGATGGAGCGTCAAACGTTCTAGGCCATGGCATTGGAGCAGTGTTGGTCTCTCCAGATAATCAATGTATACCTTTCACGGCCAGGTTGGGATTTGACTGCACCAACAATATGGCTGAGTATAAAGCCTGTGCCCTAGCCGTCCAAGCGGCAATTGACTCTAATGTCAAACTGCTCAAAGTATACAAGGACTCGGCACTGGTGATTCACCAGCTGAGAGGGGAATGGGAAACTAGAGACCCCAAGTTGATACCCTACAAAGCCTATATCAAGGAGTTGGCTGATTCCTTTGATGAGATCTCCTTCCATCACGTTCCCCGGGAGGAAAATCAAATGGCGGATGCGCTTGCTACTCTGGCATCCATGTTCCAGCTAACACCGCACGGGGACCTACCATACATTGAGTTTTAGTGTCGTGGCAGACCTGCGCATTGTTGTTTGGTGGAAGAAGAACGGGATGGTAAGCCTTGTTATTTTGATATCAAGCGGTTCGTTGAAAGCAAAGGATACCCATAGGGGGCTTCCGACAACGATAAAAGGACATTGAGGAGATTAGCGGCCGGTTTCTTCATGAGTGGGAGCATACTATATAAAAGAAACCATGACATGACTCTCCTGCGATGCGTGGATGCCAAAGAGGCAGACCACATGATCAAGGAGGTCCATGAGGGTTCGTTCGGAACGCACGCCAACGGGCATGCTATGGCCAGGAAAATCCTGAGAGCAGGTTATTACTGGCTCACCATGTAAAGTGATTGTTGCATCCATGTAAGGAAATGCCATAAATGTCAAGCTTTCGCGGACAATGTCAATGCTCCGCCACATCCTCTAAATGTCATGTCCTCTCCTTGGCCTTTTTCCATGTGGGGGATAGACGTCATAGGGGCCATCGAACCCAAGGCTTCGAACGGTCATCACTTCATTCTCGTGGCAATAGATTATTTCACCAAATGGGTCGAAGCGGCTTCCTACACCAATGTCATGAGGAGTGTAGTGGTCAAATTCATCAAGAAGGAGCTGATTTGTCGGTACGGACTCCCTAGGAAGATCATTACCGACAATGGTACCAATCTGAATAACAAGATGATGCAGGAAATGTGCGCAGATTTCAAAATCCAGCATCACAATTCCACGCCCTACCGACCAAAGATGAACGGAGCCGTGGAAGCTGCCAACAAGAATATTAAGAAAATTATTTAGAAGATGACAGTATCATACAAAGATTGGCATGAGATGTTGCCTTTTGCCTTGCATGGATACCGAACTTCGGTACGAACTTCTACTGGGGCAACACAGTATTCCTTGGTTTATGGAACGGAAGCGGTACTCCCATTTGAAGTAGAGATCCCTTCTTAGAGGATACTAGCAGAATCAGGTTTAGAAAAATCGGAGTGGGCTCAAACACGCTACGACCAACTCAACCTTATCAAAGGTAAGCGCTTGACGGCCATGAGCCATGGGCGCCTGTATCAACAAAGAATGAAGAATGCGTTCGACAAGAAGGTGCACTTGCAAAAGTTCCATGAGGGGGACCTTGTGCTGAAAAAGATGTCCCACGCTGTTAAAGATAATCGAGGGAAGTGGGCCCCGAACTACGAAGGACCTTTCGTTGTGAAAAGGGCTTTTTCCGGAGGGGCCCTGGTGCTTACCAACATGGATGGCGAGGAGCTGCCTTTACCCGTGAATTTCGATGTTGTCAAGCGATACTATGCTTAGAATCTGGGGCAATTGAGGATATCGCTGCATGTTCTTTTATTTTTTGTGTATTCTTCTTGGTTTCCCCCAGGGATTCTCGTCTACTGTATATTTCTCGTCACAGTCTTTTAAAAGAAGAGAACATGAGTTTGAGGTTTCAGTCCTCACTCCGTGCTTTAAAACCATGTGCAGTTTATGGTAACCTGAGCCTTTTTCGCTCAGTCCACGAGATGCCCCAAAGCGCTTAATTAAAACTGAACCTAAACCAGCTTTCACTAAAAATTTGTTGCGTTTGAAAACATTCATGCATACGCATACACATGCATATTTTTTCATGACAGGGGCAGAATCAACTGGCCGTGGTCAGATGCCAGGAAGAAGTTGGAAGCCGAAACTCATCAAGGTAAAATGGTAACGCGGCCACGGTTTACCACACAATGTTGTTTCCTACTTTCAGGTGCTTAGGGACGGACGCAAGTAGAGGATAGGGTCACGACCGATGGGTCGTCGTCCCTTGCCTAGCTCTGGACAAATGGAAAGCGCCGCTGCAAGGCAGCCTAGTATCCTTTAAATTTACAGTAATTATTGTTGTGTCTTTAAAGTAAATATTGGATATCTGCCCTGAGTGGGTTCGAGTAAGCAAATGCTGCCCGTAGAAGGTCATACTTACGTCTCCCCTAAAAAAAGAAAAAAAAACAGGTTAGCTCGCCTGGGCGAGTGCCCCTGCACCTGCAAATAAAAAACGAGGGAGGAGGAGTTTTCCTCCACCCAAAACTCTCCCCCCTCACTTCAAAAACACCAAGCTCATGGGAACTACAAAGACAGCAGCCCCCAAGCTTCCATTGTTGAGTTTTTGCTTCCTTTTTCATGCCTTATTTCACTCCCCACAAGTAAGTGCACTTTCCCCTGGTTATTTGGCTCTCCCTTGATGTGTTTTAGTGCTTTAGTTGCTCATTTTTTGCGAAATTCGTGAAGCAATTCACATGTGAATCCATGCTTGTTTTCGCTAAATTAAGGGGTTGTAAGGGATGGCCTTAGGCCTATGTTGCATTCTGGAGTAATGAGGCATGCCACATTGCCTCCATTCTCTTGCTATTTGTCGCAACCTACCCTTCGGCGGGAGGGCGACGCGTGACTCACGGGATGTGTGTTCCACGAAAGGAATATGTGCGGAGTCACCACCAATGTTTATTTGAGGAAAACGTCGGAAAAACCGGAAAAGACGCGATCTATGAACTTTTAAGTAAAAGGTTCGGGAGTTGTATTTACGCACGGGGAAGGTATTAGCACCCCACACGTCCATCCCAAGGGACGGCAGCCTTTAATCGAATGTGCAAACATGACTTTGATTTTTATGTTCCCTTTTATGTTCTTATATCCTTTATACCCTTTTTATATTTTTCCTTTTTTGTGGTCGACAAGGGTGTTTCCCTTTGCTCCTACGTATTCCTCAATTTGCGATGAGGAAATCAGACCTATGTAGTTCTTTCGGAACAAAGTGTTTGGTTAAGTTGTTTTTGTCTTTTTTGCAAAATATGTTTTTATTGAACAAAAGGTCATTTAAGGTGTTGGACCATTAAACGGTCTTTTGATTTTGAAAGGAGAGAAACGTTAAGGCGTTGGACCATTAACGATCTCTTGTTTTTGAAAGGAGAGAAACGTTAAGGCATTGGACCATTAACGATCTCTTGTTTTTGAAAGGAGAGAAACGTTAAGGCATTGGACCATTAACGATCTCTTGGGGTGGTCGACAAAAGCGGGGCTTTTGCTCCTACGTATCCTCAATTGCGATGAGGAAATCAGACCTACGTAGTTCTTTCTTATCAAGTGATTCTTTTTTACTTAAAAGGTGATCATTTTAAGGCGTTGGACCTTAAAAACGATCCATTTACTTAGTAAGAAATTGAAATGACAAACTTAAAAAACCCTATTTTTGTGGACGAGCTTGACTAGGCGAGTTGGTTTTAGCCGTAATTTCACTTTAGTTATTAGTCAATTCGATTAAGAATGAGAAATCCCAAAGAGAAAATGTCCGATTGATTTTCCGCATTATTTTACTAAAAATATGTTTTTTTTTATTATTATATTATTATTTTTTTTACCTCTTTTTGATTTCCAACGTGGTTACGGCACGACCGAACGGTCGGAATTTATTTTAACCAAAGTTTACGGATCATACAATTCAAACGTTCGGTGGAAATTTATTTTATTTTTAAGTTAAGCGAGAAATGACTTAAGTAAAATGGCTTAAGCACGTCAAGAGGGGGTATAAAAAGTAAATGAAACGAGAATAGAAATACACAAAACACAATGTGGACCACCATGGATACATAGAATGAATCGAAAAGCTTGGTTCGAGGTACTTACCCGTTGAAGATCGAAGAACGATGAAGAACGAATGAAGAACGTCGAAGAACGGTTGAAACCTTTGCAAAATTTTTCACAGAAAACGTTACGGAAACGTTTCGGAAGCGCCTCGGCTTAGATTTTCTTCACGGAAACAATTTTTCCAAGCAAATTCGAAAGAGAGAGAAGTGCCTAAGGGGTTGAACCCTTTTCTTCTTCACTTCCTCCCCTATTTATAGCAAAATAGGGGAGATGCTTGCCGCCCAGCTCGCCCAGGCGAGCCAGGTTGCTTCCTCCAGAAGCAACAGCCTTCTGGAGGAATATTCTGGAGGGCCCAAGTGGGCCTGGGTGCTATTTGCACCCCCCATTTTTACTAAGTACACCCCCTCTGCTTTTTTTTGTGATTCTTTTTTCGTAAAGTTACGGAAACTTACGAATTTCGTAACGATACTTGTTTTCTTTCCGTAATGTTTACGGAACCTTGCGGATTACATAATCATCCCCTTTTTGACTTACGGAATGTTACGGAACCTCACTAATTATGCAACGATGCTTCCATTTGATTTCCGATGTGTCACGGAAACTTTACGGATTGTGCATCAATATTTTCTTTTGTTTTTTTTTTCGGCATGTCCCGGAATTTCACAAATTGCCTAATGATGGGTGCCAAGCACCTTACAAGGACCAAAGAAAAGTCGCATGTCATCAAGCAAAGGTCCCCGGACGAAATTAGGGTATGACAGTTGCCCCTCTTTACTTGTCTTTTATTGGAAATAAAAAGAAAGTAAAGATAAGACACTAATTTCGTTCCTCTCGGTTGACGAGAGTCGCGGGTGACCATAAAATTTCCCCATGCAAATGACTCGTTGTTCCCGGGGGAACAAAAGGTGCAGAAGACGGTGTCAGTCCCTGCCTGCTATCAAGCGTTCTGTCTTATAGATAGCAAAAGAATGTTTATATGGATAACCACTCGGGTGTTTCCGCCCGTGAGCGTGACTCAAAAGTGCGGAAGATGATGTAAATCTCCGCGTGTCAACGGGCTTATCGGCCGCGATTGACGAAGGGTGCAGAATGACCAAATTTTGTCTCTGCGTGCCATGGGACACGACTGTGTCTGAATGCGAAAGGGGTGCGGAATGACCAAATTTTGTCTCCGCCTGTCATTGGGCCCGCTGCCTCTGGATGACAAAGGGTGCAGAATGACCAATTTTTGTCTCTGCACGCCATCGGACATGGCTGTGTCTGAATGGCAAAGGGGTGCGGAATGACCTAATTTTGTCTCCGCATGTCATCGGGCTCGCCGCCTCTGGATGACAAAGGGTGCAGAACGACCAATTTTTGTCTCTGTGCGCCATCGGACACGGCTGTGTCTGAATGGCAAAGGGGTGCGGAATGACCAAATTTTGTCTCCGCATGTCATCGGGCCCGCCGCCTCTGGATGACAAAGGGTGCAGAACGACCAATTTTTGTCTCTGCGCGCCATCGGACACGGCTGTGTCTGAATGGCAAAGGGGTGCGGAATGACCAAATTTTGTCTCCGCATGTCATCGGGCCCGCCGCCTCTGGATGACAAAGGGTGCAAAATGACCAATTTTTGTCTCTGCGCGCCATCGGATACGGCTGTGTCTGAATGGCAAAGGGGTGCGGAATGACCAAATTTTTTCTCCGCATGTCATCGGGCCCGCCGCCTCTGGATGACAAAGGGTGCAGAATGACCAATTTTTGTCTCTGCGCGCCATCGGACACGGCTGTGTCTGAATGGCAAAGGGGTGAGAAATGACCAAATTTTGTCTCCGCATGTCATCGGGCCCGCCGCCTCTGGATGACAAAGGGTGTAGAATGACCAATTTTTGTCTCTGCGCGCCATCGGACACGGCTGTGTCTGAATGGCAAAGGGTTGCGGAATGACCAAATTTTGTCTCCGCATGTCACATGACCTCAGGGTCAATATGACAGGTCTTGTGGGGCGGCCAACAAAAGCAATGCTCTTGCTCCTACGTATCCTCCAATGAGGAACTCAGACCTACGTAGTTCTGGATAACTTGTGAGACTTGAAAAAGTCTCGGTGTTTTCTCCACTTAAATGCAAACATGCTTTAGCAAAGAGACAAATATTCCAACTGATTAGAGCAGCATATGATTTTTTGAGTGACAAACAATGCGTCTACCAGGGAAGGAGAGTTTGCTGATGAAATCCCCCATAACCATAAATGAGATTTTGGATGTTAGCATTTCGTTTCTAAATGACCATTTAGAGGAAACACTGGGTTCGACAAAAATAGAAGAAATCCACCCAAAATGTATCAATCTCGCACAGGTAAGTGTTTTATCCTAATTCCGAACCATAGATATGTCATGACTTGATTTTGCAAATTATTTCCTATCAAATCAAAAATTACATGCGTGATCATGGATCAATAGGACTTCCCTTGGGAATAGGTTCTTTTGATGGGTTTTTCGGCTTTTGTGTGTTTTTGGCTTTTGATTTTTTTTTTGTTGGCTTTTTCCTTTTCTGTTTTTGCTTGACTCGAGGCGAGCAAGTCACCGACGCACAGGATTTTGGTTGGCCATCAAAGGGGGAAGACCATTTTAGGTCGTGGTTTCCTTTCCTTCTTTTTGTTCATTTGGTGACAATTCTATATTGTTCAGATATTGTCCGGTCCAAAGACCTCTCTGCACATTTCTTCTGGTTTCTTTGACCAGGAGCTTGCTTCTTTTTTACTTTCTCCCATTCTTTTTTCTTTGACTTGGAATTTTCTTTCCTTTCTTTTCGCTTTCTCCCACTCTTTGATTGGGAATTTTCCTTCTTTTCTTTTTTTGCTTTCTCTTTGATTGGAAATTTTCCTTCTTTCCTTTTTTTTTTTTGCTTTCTCTTTGATTGGAAATCTTCCTTCTTTCCTTTTTTTTTGCTTCCGAGGGTAAGGATTGACATTCTCACCCTGGGTCAAAGTTTATGGTGAGTCAGGATTTCGGCTCAAGACTTGTAGAATGGCTAGACATGATACATGTCAGGGTTTGGTTTGGTTCAAGGATAAAATGGATGCCCCACATTATTTCCATGACACAAATGCAAAAATGATGATTTAGAAACTTTATGCAAAACTAGTCATGCATGCACCTATGTGGACACTCAAGCGTCAAATTTTTATGGTCATGTGATGCTAGGGCTCAGGATTCATTCCCTCTATTTTTAGTCAACCCAATGTTTCCAAAATATGTTCTTTTATCAATTTGTGCATTCATCCGAGTCCATTTCGGGCGTCCGGGGAAATTTCACAGCATTCACCCTTCAGGTGTATACACATTTTTCAAAAACTAGTTATGATCAGTGATTTTTTTTTCAAAGAAGAGTTGGAAGTCATCTCTTTTCAAAAGCATGTTGGTTTTTCAGCTAGACAACTTATTTTTCTTTTTTCTCTCTTTTTTTTCTTTTTTTTTATTTGTTTATTTCTTTTTCTTGTTTGTTTTTTTTTTCTCTTCTCTTTTTTTTTCATGAGGTATTTTGCTACCTAAACATGTGTATATTTTTGTGAGGTATTTTTGCTATATACATGCATATCCAAGGTATCTTGCTACCTAAACATACATATATATGTTTTGTAAGGTATTTTTGCTATATACATGCATATCCAAGGTATCTTTCTACCTAAACATACATATATATATATATATATATATATATATATATATATATATATATATATATATATATATATATATTGTGAAGTATTTTTTGTTTACATACATGCATATCTAAGGTATCTTTCTACCTAAACATACATATATATATTTTGTGAAGTGTTTTTTTGTTTACATACATGCATATCTAAGGTATTTTCACTACCTAAACATACATATATATATTTTGTGAGGTACGACTACCTTCCGAGCTTGTGCCTGTTTTATTTAAATTCCCAGGATCATGAGCAACTAGGTGCGTCCTACTATAAAAAGTGATCAAATAACAAGCATAGATTCAAAAGGTACTAGGTTGCCTCCTAGTAGCGCTTCTTTAACGTCTTGAGCTGGACGCCTAATGATTTGTCGGTCATGGACCTAGTACTTTGCTTACCTTTGGCTTTGGACTTGGTCGCCTATTGGTCGGCCATGTGTCATAGGCAACGCTCTAACCTTTTTATGGATGAGCTGAGGTGAACTTTAGAGGTGGTGGCGGTGTGTCTATTGCCCGCTACCGGCCATCCCAATGCTGCCCTGGTGTCTCGCCCTGCGCCCGTCTGGGGGCGCAGTACTTCTTGATGAAAGCCCGGTTAATGCGGGGCCTAATGACCTTGTTGGGGCGACAGGCACTCCGTAGAACTAACAGAGGCCCGTAATCAGAGCTGGAAACCCCAGGACCCTATCGGACTTCTTTGGGTCCACCAGGTGTCTTGCGGGCGCGATCCCTGCAAACAATAGATGACATCAGAAATCAGTTTGAACCATATGCATACTTACCTATGTCGGGATGGCATGACCTTGCTGGGGGGGTACGGGCACCCTGTAGGACTGATAGAGGCCCGTAACCAGAGCTGGAAACCCCAGGGCCCTGTTGGACTTTTCCGGGTCCACTGGGTGTCTTGTGGGTGCGATCCCTGCAAACAATAGATGGTATCAAAAATCAGTTGAACCATATGCATACTTACCCATGTCGGGACGACACAGACCAACTGATACCTTTGCAGGGGGAGATTGGCAATGCGGTCGCTAGGCAGAATGTTGCTAAGTAGCAATGTCATCTATATCTGTGTAAGAGTGGTCATGTTGGTGCGCATGATCCGCACTCGTCTCTTTGCAGCGGCACGGGTGAAATCTTGCCCCGGTATGCATAGTAGCTGTGTGATAGCCTCCCTCTCTGGTTGTGCTCGCACAGTTGGCCCTCCTCCAATATCAGGGGGTGGCCCAGGAACCGTTAAAAGGGAACTACTGGTTCCTTAACCGGGAGTGCAAGTCTCGGTTAAGCATTTAAGGACAGAGGACCTTAAATTCTCTTAAGGTGCGAATGTGGAGCACACTGAAAATGAGGACGCGTAGCCCTCTAATGGTGAGGGCGTGCAGTCCTCTAAGGGTGAGGACGTGCAGTCCTCTGTTGGCGAGGACGTGTAGTCCTCTCAAGGTGAGGGCGTGCAACCCTCTGTTGGCGAGGACGTGTAGTCCTCTAAAGGTGAGGGTGTGTAGCCCTACGAAGGCGAGGACGTGTAGTCCTCTAAAGGTGAGGGCGTGTAGCCCTACGAAGGCGAGGACGTGTAGTCCTCTAAAGGTGAGGGCGTGTAGCCCTACGAAGGTGAGGACATGCAGTCCTTTGATGGCGAGGGCGTGTAGCCCTCTGAAGGTGAGGACATGCAGTCCTCTGATGGCGAGGGCGTGTAGCCCTCTGAAGGTGAGGGTAACTAGTACCCAAGGCGAGGGCGGGTAGCCCTCTGAAGGTAAGGACATGTAGTCCTTTCAAGGTGAGGGCGTGCAGCCCTCTATTGGCGAGGACGTGTAGTCCTTTCAAGGTGAGGACATGTAGTCCTCTGGAGGTGAGCCAATAGGTACAAGTACCAAAGGACTTTAACCTTACAAGAAAGCAAGAGGTTGACTCTTTGAGAGGGCCTTTCATCTATTCACTTATTACCTAATATGAACATGATGATTTTTTGGGGATGCAAATGTATGCAACCTTCATCTTGAAATGCAGTAAATGCAGGCTTTGTATGCAATAATGCAATGTTATGGAAAATTGTACAATGTTCATGACATTCTTTCCCTATTTTGTGATTTTGATTTTGATTTGATTTTTTTTGGAAAACACCAATTGACTGTCCTTTTGAAAGAGGTGATAGTCCAAGCAACCTTATCCTATCTTTTGCAAATCTCTCCGAGAACTCCCTCAGAGTGTGTGTTTTGTTTGATTTAGTCATTTGACCATTTTGGAGTGACGGCAATGGAGTCGTTTGATGTTTAATCAATCCATTGAAATCCTAGGGTTTGTCCCCCATTTTTTGTTGAAAACATCGATGGGTGAGAACTTTTGATCGACCCCTATATTCACTTGAGGCTCATGCACGGTGCCCCTCATTGCCCCAGTGTAAGGCTTTGAGGTACCAATCGTTGTCTTTCGTCATGACCTTGTAGGAGGGAACCTATTGGGTGAGAACTTCTAATCTGCCCCTAGGTTCACCTGAGGCTCATGCACGAGGCCCCTCATTGCCCCAGTGTAAGGCTTTGAGGTACCAATCGTTGTTTTGTTTTCACAACCTTGTAGCAAGGGAGAATGAAAGAAGCAGTCGATTCTTGCAAAAAGAATTTTTTCAAGGACGAGAAATAGTCGAAGGATTTTTTTCAGTTGATGGGTTAAGTCAAATGACTCCTATGTAGAAGCAAGACGTTTTGATGTCTTGATGATGCTAAAGGATCAAGTGCTTCTAAGTTTTATTCAAGACAAGAATCCAAGAAAATCAAGATATATGATCAAGTTTGATCTCTTAGAATCTTTAGGAAGAAGTTTCCAAATTGAAACAAACAAAAGGTTTGACCAAAGAATTCTTATCATTTCAAATTGAGATTTGCTCTCTGGTAATCGATTACCAGCAGCTGAAAATGTTTATATTCAAATTTTTAAAACCTGTAATCGATTACACCAGTCTTGTAATTGATTACCAGAGGGGATTTTCAGAATATAATTCCCAGGAGTCACATCTATTCAAATGGTTTATGAACGGCCATCAAAGGTCTATTTATGTGACTTGGAAACACGAATTTAAAGAGAGTTTTCATTGCCCAAAAAAGTTTTATCCTCTCAAAAGATTAAGAGTTTTTCCAAACTGAAATGTCTTATCCTCTCAAAAAGATTCCTTGGTCAACCACTTGCATATTCAATAAGGAATTTTTGATTGATCTTCATTTTACAATCTACCTCTTTTACGAGAGACCTCTTCTTCTCTTCTTCTTATTTCTGAAAAAGGATTAAGAGACTGAGAGTCTCTTGTTGTAGAGGATTCTTGAACACAAGGGAAATGTTGTCCCTATGTGGTTCAGGCTTTGTAAAAGGAGTTTTACAAAGAGAGTGAAAAATCTCAAGTGGGTTGCTTGAGGACTGGACGTAGGTACGGGAAGTGGCCGAACCAGTATAAATCAAGTTTGCATTCCTCTCTTCCTTTAAACTTCTTTTATTGCAATTTATCTTTTGCTTTAAAGAAGTTTATTTTGAATTGTCTTTTGAGTAATTCATGTTAAGGGTGCATTGTTAATCCAAAAAGAAAGAGTGATAGTTCAATTGGGGAATAGTCTTTGCATCTTAATTCAACCCCCCTTTCTTAAGATAACTAAGGCCATTTGTCCAACATCCTATTCTTGACAACTCACTTCTCTCTAAAAAGACAGACTTTCCGGAATGAGGTCACATGAACGTCTTGAAAACACAGTCAATCAAATGCTCTTTTTTTTCTTTTTGAACCCCTTTTTTTATTTTGGAACTTATTTGTTTTGGACTTTACTCGTTTTACGGCAACCCCACCAACGTGCAAGACGAGTAATCTCTGATTGAACGGTCTTGGAAGTCCAAAAGGAGGAGCACAGGGTGCTTGAGCAAACAGACCAATGTCTTACACTCACATTCCGGTGAAAGTTGAATAAGCAAACATGCGTTTGTGAGAGGATGAGGGACAAAGATATCAACTTTATCCATTTCATTTAACATTGTAACTGTGGTTTACAATAATGGCATAAACTTGGAAATCCTGATGAGTCATTAGAGACACCTAACAACAGCCTTCAAAATTTCCCCATGTGTGGCATCTCTTGTCAATGTCAGGATTTACACGCGATTCTCCTCAAATTTCAGCCAGCCCGCGTCAATTAGACCTTGCACCTTACGCTTCAGAGTCATACAATGCTCAATGGAACGCCCTGGGGCTTCTCCGTGACAAGCACACGTTGCGTTCGAGTCGTATTCTCGGAGAAATGGAGGTTGATGAACCTTGGCTAGGGTTATGGCTACCATTGAATTATCAAGTAGATATGGGAGCAAGTCAGCATAGGACACTGGAATTGGGGTGAATTCTACAGGCTTTCTCGCTGCAAAATTCATTTTTTGGTTGGTGTTTTTGGTTTGTGCGAAAGGTGGTGTTCGCCATTGGAAGTGCGGTAGACAGACTTTGTGGTTGATTTAGGGATGGCCTTTGTGGATAACTGGGCGGTGGGTAAGGAGAAGGTTTGTTATTGGCTGAGTAAAGACATTGTTGGGTTGGTGGGAAACTTGGCCGTACAGGAATGGCAGTCACAGCATGGGTTTCTCCCTCATCGTCACCCTCTTTATTTGCCCCAGTTTTCTCATTCGTCCAAGCAGGATGATTAAATTTGCCTCTTTTCAGATCCACTTCGATCCTTTCGCTGGCGAAGACCAAATCCGCAAAGCTTTGAGGGTGCGTAGCCCACCATCTTTTCATAGTAGAGTATCGATAATGTGTCTACCATCACGATCATCGTCTCCCTTTCCATCATTGGGGGTACCACTTGGGCCACCAGATCCCTCCACCTTTTGGGCGTGTTCTTTGAAAGACCCGTCCCCCTTTTTGCAAATGTTCTGTAGTTGCATCCTATCCGGAACCATATCAAAATTGTACTGATACTGCCTAACAAAGGCAACCATTAGGTCCTTCCAAGAATGGACTCGGGAAGATTCCAAGTTAGTGTACCAGGTGACAGCTACACCAGTAAGACTTTCTTGGAAGGAATGTATCAGCAATTCCTCATCTTTTGCGTATTCCCCCATCTTCTGACAATACATCTTTAGATGGTTCTTGGGACAAGTAGTCCCCTTGTACTTGTCAAAGTCCAGCACCTTGAACTTGGGAGGGGTGATGATATTGGGTACTAGGAACAACTCTTCTAGGTTAGCAAAGGCATAATCTTTACCTCCTTCAATGGCCCTGAGCCTTTCCTCTTTCCCATTTCTGCCATAGCATGAGGGTTTTTAACCGCTGTGGAATGTGAGGGTTGTGGTTGTGGGTGACACTGAGGGCCCTCCAAAGTGTTTTGCTGGGGTATACCACCAACTGCTTGCCCTTCAGTGGCATATCCGAGGCAAGGCTCGAAGTCGGCTAGATTGTGGTGGGGAATTTCATGTGTCTCCTCCATGGGTCGAGAGACATGTGCATGATCAGATTGAGGTTGTTGGCTCTTAATGAGTATGGGAGTGGAGTTATTGACATCCCCATTGGGAATGTACGCCACATTGGGTGGTGTATAGTTTGGGAGGCAAGCCATATGGCGGGAAGGCGTGCTTGTTTTGAATTTGCACATCATGGGGTCATCCGTACTTCCCAAATCTTTGCCTACCATATTTGAGGTTGGATGATTCATTTGCTTGAGGCCAGATGGGAGCATCGGGTTCACCTTAGCGACAGCACTAGTAGCGGCAACTATAACCGCATTGGCTTCCATTATCTTCTTCATACTCATCATGGCCTCCATCATTATGGCCATTTGCTCTTTTATGGCCTCCATGTCGGCCTTCATCTTCTCTTGCACCTCCTCTGCTTCACCCATTACTCTAGCTCTAGCACGAGTTCGGTAAGGGCGCCATAAAGCGTGTCCTTTTTTTGATAACAATGATTAAGTTCATTTTATTTTATTTTATTTTATTTTTCAAGGAAAGAATGCAATGAGCAATGCAACCAATGAAAAGCATGGATGTATGCGAATGATGTACAGTTGAAGTATTGCGAATTTTTACGCAGGATATGGGGTTGAATCAATTTAGATTTTCAACATGGTCCATGACATCTTTGTCAAGGTGAAACTGGAAGTAACAAGGACATCAACAATCCTAAATATGTTTGGCAGTAGACGAAGCAGTGATGTGACTCGATTCATCTTTTGCCCCAATTTTGCAAGACGGTTACTTCCATATTTCAACTTGACTTGATGAACCTTTTTGTAAAAGCATGAGCTTGGTTCAACCCTATAATCCAAGGAATGGCAATTCTGATCGCCAATACTTCAAAAACATCTCATAGGGATGAATGACTCGGGCATACTTTAAGCTTATGCACGGAAAATGTAATTATGAAATTGAGATGCCCGAAGAAACACCATTTCCTAGTTAACCATGCATTAGGTACCATGTTCAATTATTTTGTTTTGTTGTTTTGTGTTTTTTTTTTTAGAAATGGGTTTATGATCCCAACATGGTTGGCTCATGGTGCCTAACACATGCAACTAAGAATGTAGTGTGAAGTTTCACGCTTCCCCTTTTGTGTTTTTTTTTTTGTAGAGGAAAACGCAAGGATGAGCAAACATGAAAACAAATGGTATGCAATTTTGTAGATCAAAAAGTTTGTTGAACGCATATGCATGATGATGCCATGACTCATGCAAAATGTGAGGCTGTAATATGATAACAGACAAATGCAGGAACGATATGTTCATTATGATGCCATGAAGAGATGTTTATGTGATGCATGATATGAATGCATTTACGGACACGAGAGCCCGAAAAATTATCTCTTCTTACTTGCGCATTTGGGGGCGCAGTGCCCCATGTGTACAATTAAGAAGGTGATATGGACCTTCCGGCTTCCCGTGACAAAGGACGAGACCAACATACAATGCATGCTAGAGATAAAATGCGGGAGTGACTTGATTCGCACTGATTTTTGGAGTAAAAACGCGGGATAAACTCATTTTATTTAAAAAGTTATAACTAGTCAAGATCTGAGCGACAATACAAACTTCCTAGCGGTTTCCAATCATATGGTCCATTAAGTCTATCATATGCTGACAATAGCTGAGAAGTCCGTGGATCTCCTCGGGGGCGGAGTAGGTGTCTGCCACTGCTTTGGCCTTGGCTAGCAATCGGGGAAGTTCTTGACTCCTGTTCAAAGTAAGAGCAAATCGGTCCATCCTCATTGTTGCCTCTCGGTGCAACGAATCAATTACCCTTTCCCTTGCTTCCCTTTCTGCTGATATCTTGGCGTACTCATCCTCTAGCCTTTGCTCGTGAGTCGCCGCTAGATTTAGCTTCTCTTTGCACTCATCGATGATGGCCCACATATTCCCTTCAGTCTCGCTTAACTGTTGGGACAAATTTCTTTTCGACCTGAGGCAAGCTTTTAGCTCGTCCTTCAAGATCATGCCTTTGACCCATGATGATTCCTTTCACCTCTTCGGAGCTTGAGCTCACTATTGCTGCCCTATAAAGCCCCTCAAAACTTTGCTTTGGTCGTGTTCTTCCTTTCGGGCCTTCTTGGTTTCTCGTTCCAAGGCTTCAGCGGTGGCCATATTGACGTCCCTTAGTTCATCATACTTTTTCAGACTTTGATGGCTATGGACTTGAACTTCTCTTCGACTACCCGGGCTCTTTCAAGCTCTGCCTTTAGGGCTTATACCTCATCACTTTCTTCCGAAGCTTTAACCTCATCGTCTCTCACAGTCTTTAGATTTGGGAGCCAATCCAATCCTTGTGTTCGGACTCTCAGCCACTTATGATAGCCGCCGATGATCCCATTACTGCTTCCCCTAAGCTCTCTGTCCTTTCTTCACGCCGCATCCCATGCCTTGCGAACTCCTTGGAGTACCCTTGCATTGTGGTCACTGAAACCCCGTGCGATGAAAGGCGTGATGCTTTCGTCTGATGGCACTCCTCTCATGGGGTAGCCAAGCTGTCTTATGGCGAGGACGGGATTATAATTAATACAACCCCTTGTTCCATCAAGGGAACATTTGGACATCCTTCGCATGAAGATAGAATCCTGATTCTTCCTTCCTTCTAGCGAGGGAACAAATTAACAGACGCCCCTCCATGCTAGCCAAGAGTTGGTCCCAATTCGCCTTTCCTTTTTCGACGCACGAGCGGTGACCTTGTAGCGGATAGACGGGCCTACCTTCTTGGAGAAAAGGGTGTGAAACCAGCCACACATAGAGAGCCAGTGCACAACAAAAAAATTCTTGCGTCGCTCTTTTCACATCCCCGGTCGAACGTGTCATACATGGCCAAAATGGCGACGACCGGGCTTTCCTTGCCATGATGAAAGGCGAGGAAAGCGTCAATCGCTGCTAGGTCCACTAACCCTTCCATATTCGGAAAGAGGACAACTCCAAAGATCAAAAGCGCCAAGATGTCAATAAAAGAAAGCCCATTCGCCTTGATTTGCCAAGGCCTTTGCCCTTTCCTCCAAACACTTCCTTGGTACTCCGACTACCCCATTCCTATTTTGCTTTACACTGTCCAACTCTTGTGCTAAGATTTTCACTACCTTGGCAACTCTTGTCGTGGAGGGATAGAACCCAGAGAAAAGATATGGCTTCCTTCCTCCCAGTGGGCATCCCAGGATATCTTCAAACTCTTTCACAGTTGATACTAGCTGGAAGTCCTCAAATGTGAAGCACCTTAGGGACTGGTCATAATACTGGGAAAGGGATGCAATCGGTTCCATGGAGACTTCTACCCTAGCTAGGTCCCAAATCTTACCATAGGCTTTGCGGAAGGCTTGCCGTTGAAGTTGACCCATTAATTGCCCCAACTCTCGTAAACTAGTGACCTCTAAGCTCTTGATTTTGACTTGATAGAACCTCTTTTTAAGCGAAGGCTTTTGACTTGATCCCATGTTTTACTAAAGTGAAATAAAATCTAGTGCGAATCAAAACTCCGACATCTATCATGGGTGGAATGGATGAATGCATGAAGAAATGCATATGACACAGATGCAATTTACGAATACGGGAGCCCGAGAAACTGTCTCCTTCTTAGATACAACGTCTAGGGGTAGCAAAGTGCCCCAATGTATGTATTTAAAATGGTGACACGGACCCTTCGTTGGTTTATTTACAGAGGGGATCAAGACAGAACCCATGTGCGATGCATATGCGAAAGGCGCAACACGGGAATGTACATAGTACGACAATATTCACAAACAAATATAAGCAAAAGGGTACATGACACTTATGCATGGCAGTGTGAAAAATGGCACGTAACGTGTTTGCTCCGTGCCCCTATTTAAAGGACCTATAAGGGAGAGAACTAACTAGGCATTTAGTGATAACCCCCAAGGTAGTCATATCTCTTTTGATAGTTTCTAGAGGTATCATTCTCTTCGAAGAACATATTGCAGTAGTAGGGACTACTAGCAACAATAAGTTTTCAAAGAGAAAAGCTCTAGATGAGGGTTCACTGTAATCAAGCAAGTCGGAGACCTAGCATGACCACAGATTCACCTCCGCTCCTTATGTTCCCATGAACCCGGGTATAGGGCCCTTTTTCACTCACAGTGTGTGCAAATAGTGTTGGTGTTTGTGTGCATCAAATGAATAAATATTTACCTCATGCATACATTTTAAAACGCACTAAAAGCAACAAAGAGTTTATATACACAAGAACATAATGAAGGGAAACCAACAAAGGGATAAGTCACGGTAAAACATTGCACAAGATTAAATGGCCTAACTCTCTAAAAACAGTCCCCAGTGGAGTCGCCAACTGTCGCAACCTACCCTTCGGCGGGAGGGCGACGCGTGACTCGCGGGATGCGTGTTCCACGAAAGGAATACGCGCGGAGTCGCCACCAACGTTTATTTGAGGAAAACGTCGAAAAAACCGGAAAAGACGCGATCTACGAACTTTTAAGTAAAAGGTTCGGGAGTTGTATTTACGCACGGGGAAGGTATTAGCACCCCACACGTCCGTCCCAAGGGACGGCAGCCTTTAATCGAATGTGCAAACATGACTTTGATTTTTATGTTCCCTTTTATGTCCTTATATCCTTTATACCCTTTTTATATTTTTCCTTTTTTGTGGTCGACAAGGATGTTTCCCTTTGCTCCTACGTATTCCTCAATTTGCGATGAGGAAATCAGACCTACGTAGTTCTTTCGGAACAAAGTGTTTGGTTAAGTTGTTTTTGTCTTTTTTGCAAAATATGTTTTTATTGAACAAAAGGTCATTTAAGGTGTTGGACCATTAAACGGTCTTTTGATTTTGAAAGGAGAGAAACGTTAAGGCGTTGGACCATTAACGATCTCTTGTTTTTGAAAGGAGAGAAACGTTAAGGCATTGGACCATTAACGATCTCTTGTTTTTGAAAGGAGAGAAACGTTAAGGCATTGGACCATTAACGATCTCTTGGGGTGGTCGACAAAAGCGGGGCTTTTGCTCCTACGTATCCTCAATTGCGATGAGGAAATCAGACCTACGTAGTTCTTTCTTATCAAGTGATTCTTTTTTACTTAAAAGGTGATCATTTTAAGGCGTTGGACCTTAAAAACGATCCATTTACTTAGTAAGAAATTGAAATGACAAACTTGAAAAACCCTATTTTTGTGGACGAGCTTGACTAGGCGAGTTGGTTTTAGCCTTAATTTCACTTTACTTATTAGTCAATTCGATTAAGAATGAGAAATCCCAAAGAGAAAACGTCCGATTGATTTTCCGCTTTATTTTACTAAAAAGATGTTTTTTTATTATTATTATATTATTATTTTTTTACCTCTTTTTGATTTCCAACGTGGTTACGGCACGACCGAACGGTCGGAATTTATTTTAACCAAAGTTTACGGATCATACAATTCAAACGTTCGGTGGAAATTTATTTTATTTTTAAGTTAAGCGAGAAATGACTTAAGTAAAATGGCTTAAGCACGTCAAGAGGGGGTATAAAAAGTAAATGAAACGAGAATAGAAATACACAAAACACAATGTGGACCACTATGGGTACATAGAATGAATCGAAAAGCTTGGTTCGAGGTACTTACCCGTTGAAGATCGAAGAACGAATGAAGAACGTCGAAGAACGGTTGAAACCTTTGCGAAATTCTTCACGAAAAACGTTACGGAAACGTTTCGGAAGCGCCTCGGCTTAGATTTTCTTCACGGAAACAATTTTTCCAAGCAAATTCGAAAGAGAGAGAAGTGCCTAAGGGGCTGAACCCTTTTCTTCTTCACTTCCTCCCCTATTTATAGCAAAATAGGGGAGATGCTTGCCGCCCAGCTCGCCCAGGCGAGCCAGGTTGCTTCCTCCAGAAGCAACAGCCTTCTGGAGGAATATTCTGGAGGGCCCAAGTGGGCCTGGGTGCTATTTGCACCCCCCATTTTTACTAAGTACACCCCCCTCTGCTTTTTTTTGTGATTCTTTTTTCGTAAAGTTACGGAAACTTACGAATTTCGTAACGATACTTGTTTTCTTTCCGTAATGTTTACGGAACCTTGCAGATTACATAATCATCCCCTTTTTGACTTACGGAATGTTACGGAACCTCACTAATTATGCAACGATGCTTCCATTTGATTTCCGGTGTGTCACGGAAACTTTACGGATTGTGCATCAATATTTTCTTTTGTTTTTTTTTTCGGCATGTCCCGGAATTTCACAAATTGCCTAATGATGGGTGCCAAGCACCTTACAAGGACCAAAGAAAAGTCGCATGTCATCAAGCAAAGGTCCCCGGACGAAATTAGGGTATGACATTATTCATGCCAAAACATGCGCCCACCAAGTGCTCGGTGAAATGCCTCAATGACATATGGGCATGGTTTTGTAAGCTTGGGATTGTGGGACTGACTTATATGTACGAGGACAGCACGTAAAGGATAAAATAAGTGCCGGAATGTGATTCTAGGCCTAGGAACCCAAGCTTTTAATTTCAATACAAAGGAGCATGACTTACGCCTAGGAATCTAAGTTTTGGTTTTGAATGTAAAAAGGCATGAATATTAGGACATGTTTGAGAGGTTTTTATTAGAATTTAAATTTGGCTGCCCCATGAGGAATACCTTGCACCTAGGTAGCATGGAAAATACCTTTCAACGGTATGTATATATGTGAATATATATAGCATGGAAATGCCTTGCAAAGTGTGTGAATATATGGCATAAAAATACCTTGCAAAGTGTGAATGTATAGCAAATAATGCCTTTCAAAATATGTATATTTGTGGATAGGTAGCATAAGGAGCCTTTCAAAAAATGTACCCATGTGAAAAATGGCACGAGAATGCTTCCCAAATGAATATATGATGTGGAATTGCCTTTCAAGTGTAGATAGATGACATGAAAGTTCCTTCTCAAATAAATGCAAGTGTGTCCATGACATGAGTTTGGCTCTCCAATGTGCATATATAAACAAATATGAAACAACAAAAATGTATATGTTAATAAAATACTCCAAATGTGCGTAGGTAGTTTGTGGTAGCAAAATACTTAGGATATGAACATGTGTAATTTTGACACAATACCTTGAGCATGCGTATATGTATGCTTTTAAAAAAAATGTATATGTGTGGTAACTAGAATGTTTTGAATATCCTTGTATGTTGATATAAATAGTAGGATATTTTACGCATATGCACGTTCATAAATGTTTTACATTAAGGAAATGTGTGCACAAGTTTGTTCTAAATCGGAAAGATTAGCATGTTGTTTTTGCTTTAAAATAAGCGTTTTCTTGTAAACTAACTTTCCAAATGTTTGTCCCCGCAGGAAATGGCTCCGAGAAAGCTTTCCGCGAAAAGATCTAGGACGGGCGCCGCGGCTGAAGGGACCAGTGCCGCCCCTGAGTTTGATAGCCACCGTTTCAGGAGCGCCGAGCACCAGCAGCGTTTCGAGGCCATCAATGGTCATTCCACCGAGAGAGACGCGTCCAGCTCAGGGACGATAAGTACACCAACTTTCAGGAAGAGATAGCTCACCGACGCTGGACGTCGCTGGTCACTCCCATGGCTAAGTTTGACCCAGATATAGTCCTAGAATTTTATGCTAATGCTTGGCCCACAGAAGAGGGAGTGCGGGCCGGGACATGCGATCATGGGTGAGGGGTCAGTGGATTCCCTTTGATGCAGACGCGCCAATTCCTGGGTGACCCGCTGGTGTTAGAAGAAGGCCAGGAGTGTGAGTTTAATCAGATAAGGAACAGGGCCGACGGGTTTGACGAAGAGGCCATTGCCCAGCTATTATGTATACCGGGTCAGGATTTTACCCGAACCGCTGCTGGGAGGCGGGTGCGGATCATGCGCACCAGTATAACCACCTTGACACAGATGTGGATGACGTTGCTGCTCAGCAATGTCCTACCCAGTGATCATAACTCCGACCTTCCTCTGCCGAAGTGTCAGCTGGTGTATGCCATCCTAACACGGATGAGCGTCCATGTGGCTTAGTTGATTGCTGACGCCATCTATTTATTTGCAGGTATGCCACCCACCAGGCACCCTCTAGACCCGGATAAGTCTAACAGGGCCCTGGGGTTTCCAGAGTTGATCACGGGCCTCTGCCAGTTATTCGGGGTTCCCGTCACACCTAGTTAGGTGATCCGGCCGCCGATCACCCGAGCCTTCATTGAGAAGTATTGCACGCCTAGGCAGGTGCAGGGTGATGCACCACAGGCCGCAGATGCACCGCCGCCACCTCATCAGGCTGATCCCGCTGGGTCATTAGGCATGGAGCGGTATCTACAGCACTTGGTTCGCCAACAGGCGGCCAACCACCGGGGGCAGGTGCAAATACATGAATGTCTCTACCAGCTCAGCCTCAGTCAGCAGGGCCAGGGTTTCGCTCCTTTTGCTGCCCTACTCCAGATCAGTTTAGGGCTGAGGTCGCATGGCCCGGAGATTGGCCTGAGGACTAGACGGAGGAGGCACCTACAGGAGCTCCTGACGATGCAGAGGACGCCCGCATGGATGAGGAGATGACAGACTTGCTTGGCTTCTTGGGAGGAAGCGGAGCCACGTGACCGAGGTCACCCCACTTTTTGACATTACTTTTTTTTTATTAGTTTGCTATTGATGTTTTTCTGTTATTATCTATATTTCTGTTGACATTACTATTTTTTGTTTTTGTTCATATGGTTACTAACATTACTATCATTATTGTTCGTTTCTGTTAGAAATTTTTGGTGTTATGGCTCTCAGTTATTTCGTCACCGTTTTTGCAACTTACCATTTTCGTGCATTTCTCGTTCACCTTGTGGTTAGACGTAAGTAGGTAGTGTGCGCCCTCGTCCGCACGACCTTTTCAGAGAGAAAAATAGAAAGAAAAAAAAGAAAGAAGAGAGAGGAAATGATCAAATGATAAATAACTTAAAAAAGAAAAAAAGGAAAATAGAGCAAGTAAGGAAAGAAAAAGAAGGAAGAAAAAAAGAAAATAATAAGAATAAAAATTTGTCTAGCTAAAAAACAACATGCTTGTGAAAAGAGATAATTTCCAACTTTTAAGAAAAACATAAAATTTCCAAATCATCATTGTTGCATTTGTGTCATGGAAATAATGTGGGACATCCCCTTTTATCCTTGAACTGAACCAACACCCTAGCATATATCATGTCCATCCATTCTACAAGCCTTGAGCCAAAGTCCCAACTCACCATAAACCTTGCCCTCAAAAGAAAACAAAAAAAGAAAAAGAAAAGAAGAGAAAAGGAGAAAAGGAGAAAATTTCCGATCAAAAGAATCAGAAGAAAGCAAAAAGAGAAAATTCCCAATCAAGGAAAATGAGAGAAAACAAAAAGAAAGAAAATTCCCGATCAAACATTGGAAGAAAAAGAAATGTGCAGAAAAGTCTTAGGACCAGACAATATCTAAACAATACAGATTTGTCACCAAGTAAACAAGAAAAGAAAGGAAACCACGACCTAAAGTGATTCTCTCTCTTTGATTGCCAACCAAAATCCTGTGTGTCAGCAACTTTTTCACCTCGCACTAAACAAAAACAAAAAAAGGAAAAGGCCAAATACACTCAAAGCCAAATTTCCCACCAAGAAAACAAACCATTCCCAAGAAAAAGTCCTAGTGATCCATGATCACGCATGTAATCTTTGATTTGATAGGAAATGATTTTCAAAATCAAGTCATGACATATCTATGGTTCGGAATTAGGACGAAACCATTTGGCCCGGCACTTTTAAACTTTCTTTTTCTATCTATAAGACTCAAAGCATGATAGCATGTAGAAACTAACGTCGTCTTCTGCACCTTTTGTCATCCAGAGGCGGCGAGCCCGATGACACGCGGGAACCATTTGGTCCCGCACTTTTAAACTTTCTTTTGCTATCTATAAAACTCAAAGCATGATAGCACGCAGAGACTAGCGTCGTCTTTTGCGCCTTTTGTCATCCAGAGGCGGCGGGCCCGATGACATGCGGTTATCCGCACGCTCGATGAGTGATAAACGCGCAAAGACAAATTATGCGCCCTTTATCATTCAGGAGCAGCGAGTCGAGTGGTAAACGCGCATAGACAAATTCTGCGCGCTTTGCCATTCAGATTTCGCAAATTGGGTGATAAACGCGCATAGACGAATTTTGCGCCCTTTATCATTCAGGAACAACAAGTTGGGTGGTAAACGCACAGAGACAGATTTTGCGCCCTTTGTCATTCAGATTTCGCAAGTCGAGTGATAAATGCGCAGAGACAGATTTTGCGCCCTTTTTCATTCAGGGACAATAAGTCGAGAGGTGGGCGGAGACAAATTATGGTCATTCCGTGCACCTTTTCGCCATCCAGAGGCGATTGTGTCCGATGGCACGCAGAGACAAATTATGGTCATTCTATGTCTTGCCGCCCAGGCTCGATGATGTCCAGCAACACGCAGAGACAAATTATGATCATTCTGCGTCTTGTATGAACCAAGAGGAACAAATTTGACAGTATCAGCATGATGTGTCGGTACTGATCATTTTCAAATTTTTGCAGGTTCCGCTGGCAGGGAGGTTCACTGACTGAATGGTGTTTCGCTCGAACGAAATTAGTGTCTTATCTTTACTTCCCTTTAATCTCCAATAAAAGACAAGTAAAGAGGGGCAACTGTCATATCCTAATTTCATCCGGGGACCATCCGTTGTTGGGATGCGACCCTCGTTTGACCACTTCGAGGTATTTGGCACCCATCGTTAGGCAATTTGTGAAGTTTCGAGACATGCCGGAAGTCAAAAGAAAAGCATTGTAGCACAATCCGTGAAGTTCCGTGACATGCTGGAAATTAAAAGGAAGTGTTAGTGCGCAATCCGTAAACTTCCGTAACGTTGTGGAAGGCAAAAAAGGGATGATTACGTAATTCGTAAGATTCCGCAACATTACGGAAAGAAAACAAGTATCGTTACGAAATTAGTAAGTTTCCATAACTTTACGGAAAAAAATCACCAAAAAATGGTAGGGGTGTATTTAGTAAAAATGGGGGTTCAGATAGCAACCAAGCCCACTTGGGCCTTCCAGGATGTTCCTCCAGAAGGCAGTTGCTTCTGGAGGAAGCAACCTAGCTCGCCTGGGCGAGCTGGGTGGCAAGTATCTCCTTCCTTTTCCTATAAATAGGGGAAGGAGGGAAGAACAAAAATGTTCAATCTTCCTGGTATCTGAGAATCACTTAAAAATTAGTGAGAAAAATTGTTTCCGTGAAGAAAATCCCAGCCGAGGCGATTCCATAACGTTTTCGTGGGTGATTTCACGAAGATTTTCAACCGTTCTTCGACGTTCTTTGTTCGTTCTTCGGTCTTCAACCGGTAAGTTCCCCAAATCGAACTTTTCAATTCATTCTATGTACCCTTAGTGATCCCCATTTGTTTCGTGTACTTTTATTTTCATTTCATTTACTTTTCGTACCCCCTTTTGACGTGCTTTAGTCATTTACTTAAGTCATTTTCTCGCCTAATCAAAAAATAAAATAAATTTCCACCGATCATTTGAATTGTAACATCCGTTAATTTCTGTTAAAATGAAATCCGACCGTTCGGTCATGCCGTAACCACGTTGGAAACCAAAAAGAGGTAAAATAATAATATAATAATAAAAAATATCTTTTTGTAAAATGAATCAAAAAAATCAATCGGACGTTTCTTTGGGATTTCTCTTTCTTAAATCGAATCAACTAATAACCAAAGTGAAACTAAGGCTAAAATCAATTCATAAACCAAACTTTTGTCATCGCCTAAAAAAGCCATTTTCAAAGGTCCAACACCTTGAAATGGTCTTTTCCGCTTTTATTGGGTTAAGTGTAGATTTCTAAAAAGCCTAAAATCAATATGTAAATTTGTTACCTCTTTCAAAAATAAAGAAATCATTAATGGTCCAATGCCTTAATGTTTTTCTCACTTTTCAAAAGAATCGAAAGATTGTCTAATGGTCCAACGCCTTAAATGACCTTTCATTCAATAAAAACATATCTTGCAAAAAAGGATAAAAAAATAACTTAACCAAAATGCTTTGTTCACAAAAGAACTACGTAGGTCTTATTTTCTCATCATAATTGAGGAATACGTAGGAGCAAAGGGAAACGCCCTTGTCAACCACAAAAAAATAAAAACATAAAAAGGCATAAAAAAGACATAAGAACCTAAAAAGGGAAAAGAATATAAATTGAAGTCATATTTGCATATTTGATTAAAGGCTGCCGTCTTTTGTGACGAACGCGTGGGGTGCTAATACCTTCCTCGTGCGTAAATACAACTCCCGAACTTTTCACTTAGAATTCGTAGATCACGTCTTTTCCGGTTTTTCCGAGGTTTTCCTCAAATAAACGTTGGTGGTGACTCCGCGCGTATTCCCTTCATGGAAGACGCATCCCGCGAGTCACGAGTCGCCCTCCTGCCGAAGGGTAGGTTGCGACACCTACCATGAAGAACATTGTCAAAATCAAACATATAATCATCAATAATCTGATCAATTATCTCAGCACGAAAAATAGAATGATCCTCAGATGGATGTTTCATGGCATCAAGAATGTTAAAATGAACAACAATATCACCAAATTCCATAGACAATGTGCCAACATAAACATCTATCTAGGTTCGGGCTGTTTTCATAATTGGCCAGCCTAAAATAATTAGAACTTTACCATGGGAAAATCCCTCTTCCATATTAACCTGAACTAGCACATGGGAAAATAATTAGAACTTCACCAACCTGAACTAGCACATCCTCTATGAAACCTGCGAGGTAAGCAACACTTCTATTTGCCAAATGAATCACTACATCCATACATTGCAAAGGTCCAAGAGATAAAGAATTGAAAATGGACAAAGGCATGACACTAACTGATGCTCCTAGATCTAGCATGGCATTCTCAAATTTACTGTTCCCAATAATGCAAGGTATACAAAAAGTACCTGGGTCCTTACATTTCTCAGGAATGTGAGGAACAGATTTAGCTATGAATGCTGACACGTTTCTGCCCATGCTAATCCTTTCATTGCCCTTGAACTTCCTTTTGTGGGTGCACAACTCCTTTAGAAACTGGGCATATCTTGGAATCTTCTAGATGGCATCTAGCAGAGGTATGTTCACCTCTACTTTCCTGAAGGTCTCCAAGATCTTCTTTTCCGCTTCTTCCATCTTTTTGTTTGGAATTGCTCTAGGTGGGAATGGAAGAGGGATAGAAGGCCGTTGTAAGTCAGAATTACTAGAAGAAGGTCCACCTGCATGAAAATTTTTGTTAGGAAGCTTTCTCTATTGTGCAACTATCTCATCCTCTTTTTCAGGTGTAGAATGAAACTTGACAGGTTTAGGTGCAGGTGCTGCTACTGGTCGAGGCACTTGAATTTGGTTGCCAGACCTCAAGGTGATAGCACTAACATTTTTCAAATTCTGCACAGTTTGTGAAGGCAATTTGTCAAAATTTTGGGACTGAGCTTGGTTCAACAGAGTAGCCATCTGCCCCATCTGATTTGTCAGACTCTGAATGGAGGCTTTTGTCTCTTGCTGAAATTGCATATTCTGGATGGTCATTTGCCTCACTAACTCTTCTAAGGAAGGTTGAGGAGGAGCCTCAGTTGCTTGTTGTCTTTTTTGTGACTGCTGTTGTTGTTGTTGCTGTATTGAAGGAGGAACATATGGCTTGCTTGGACCAGCAGCATTCTGGAAATGAGGGACAGGCTGTTGTTGTAGTGGAGGACTTGCCCATCTCAGATTTGGATGATTTCTCCAACATGGATTGTATCTGTTGCTTGAAAGATCATAATTATTCTACTGTTGTTGGTTTTGCTACTGAGGGGGTCTATTATAAATGTTTGCAGCATAAGCTTCAGGTTGCTCATTGACTCCAGATTGTTGCAAAGAAGGACAAAGATCTGTATGGTGATTTGCAGAAGAACATAGATCACAGACTCTTGCAACAGGTGCAGATTTCAGATTCATGGCAAGCTGAGTTACTAGGTTGACCAAGGCATCAAGTTTTCCTTCAAGCTTTTTATTTTCAGTAGATGAAGATGAATCCGTGGCCACCTCATGGACTCCTCTAAGGACAATAGCATCATTTCTTGCACTGAATTGTTAGGAGTTAGAAGTCATCTTCTCAATCAAATTCCTAGCTTCAACAGGGGTCATATCACCAAGAGCTCCACCACTGGCAGCATCAATCATACTCCTCTTCATGTTGCTAAGTCCCTCATAGAAATATTGGAGAAGGAGTTGCTCAGAAATTTGGTGGTGAGGACAACTTGCACACAATTCCTTGAATCTTTCCCAGTACTCATACAAGCTTTCTCCACTAAGTTGCTTGATGCCTGAAATGTCTTTTCTGATGGCAGTGGTCCTATATGCAGGGAAGAATTTCTCCAAGAACACCCTTTTAAGGTCATCCCAGCTGAAAATAGACCTGGGAGCAAGGTAGTATAGCCAATCTTTTGCCACTCCCTCCAGAGAATGAGGGAAAGCCTTTAGAAAGATATGATCTTCTTGGACATCAAGGGGCTTCATGGTGGAACAAACAATATGAAACTCCTTAAGATGCTTATAAGGATCTTCACCTGCAAGACCATGAAACTTGGGCAGCAAATGTATTAGTCCAGCCTTGAGAACATATGGAACACCCTTATCAGGATATTGAATGCACAAGCTTTCATAAGTGAAATCAAGTGCAGCCATCTCCCTACGAGTCCTCTCACAAGGTGTAGGTTGAGCCATGTTCTCAGTATGAAAATTAGTAGTCGAATGCTAAAAATCAGAATATTCAAAATCACCAGCAACAAAATACTCAAAATGCTCAAAATGCACAGAATGACCAGGATGCACACTATGCCTAACTAATCTATGAAAGGTTCTATCTATTTCAAGATCAAAGGGTTGTAAATCACCTGGATTGACCCTAGTCATGCACTATATGTAGCAAATAATGTGTTTCTCAGCAAGCACCTAACAAGGGGGTAAAACTACAGCTATACTCAAACGATATCAAAATAAGATGAAATTTTGTGAGGAACACCCTAAAATCATGAAAAGATAGCACAAAAATTTTCAAACAAAAATTCAAAGTCTAACTATGAAAACTACCTAAGAAAAGTTTAGAAAAATAGGACAATAGTACTTGAAAAATAAAAAAAAATCTTAGTAAACGGCTGATTTTTGGAGTTTGGGAGTCCCCAAGCCGGTTGCCACAGTATGGGAAATTTTTTTCTACCCCAAATGCATATATAATAATAGTTATTCTAATACCCGAAGCAAAAGTTATGGTCGTTTTAAGTTTTGCTAAAAACATTCCAAAATTTTTTTGTCTCTCTCAAATAATGCCACACCAAGTGCTCCTGGTATTTTTCACACAAAATATGGATCAAAAGAAGCTACCACACAAAAAATCAGCCAAAAATAACAACTCTAACTATCAAAACAAAAATTGCTAATTAAATTTCAAAATTCATCGCTAATCATTGTTCAACACTGTTCACAGCAAAACAAAAGGCTGAATCAGTCGCTGAATTAGTCGCTAAACAGGGAATGCAACTGAAATGCAAATCAGAACGCTACACAAAATAAGATAACTAAACACTATTATGAACCTTTGGCCCACTGCTCCCCGGCAACGACGCCAAATTTGATCGAGGCCGTACCCGAATCAAATAAACATTAAAAATGCAGTATCTAGGAAGTGATCCTAGGTCGTCTCCCAACGAGCAATGGTCAACCAAACGTTCATAACAGATAGTAATAAAACAATAATGAATTGGGGGGGGGGGGGGGTTGTTTGTTTTTGTAATTTAAATAGCAAGCAAATTTTAATTATAAAATATCAGAATTAAAAACACGTTGTTTCCCATTGATTCACAAGCAAGTCTCTTATCCTTGGTTACGAGGATTTATCCTTTATCAGTTCAACCACTTAATCCAACCCTAAATTAAATTACTAAGCGAAATTTAACATAAGGCATTCATTATGTGATTAAGCAACACATACACCAATTAATCATGAACAAAATTGATCATTAAGCATGAACATAAATTAAGCACAGAGTTAATCAAGCACTAAGCATGCATGGAATAATAGCAAAAAATACAGAGTAATTGGTGAAGAGGAAAAACTGATCAGAATTCAATAGTAATAATAAAACCTCAAAGAGAGTTGTGCTTGATCCTCAAGACAAAACAACGCTGGAGACTTAGCCTTCCATTAATCAATAGAAAATGAAATTGTAGTCGAAAACAAAGAAAACTAGAATTATTCTCCAAAACGAAAAAAGCTAAAAACCAAAGAGAGAGAGTCAAACCAAAAAGAGAGCTAAAACTAGAACCTCGGTGCTGTTATATAGTTCTCATTCCCAAAGCTTACAAATTTGTTTTAAGTCCAAGCCCATAAATAAAATAAAATCTAGATAAGATAAGATAAGATAAAATCTAGATGAAATAATATCTAGACGAAATAAAATCTGGATAAGATAAGATAAGATAAGATAAAATCAAGATGAAATAATATCTAGATGAAATAAAATCTACATAAGATAAGACAAGATCTAGATGAAATAATATCTAGATGAGATAAAATCTAGATATGATAAGATTTGGTAGAATAAAATTGTCTGCTCTTTTCAAGTCCAAGCCCAATTTCGGATTCAAGCCCAATTACTTATAATTCTCCTGAAATTAAATTAAAAACACAAAATTAATTCAATAATTAAAACTGGATTAATTTGACAATTAAGACTAATCAGTAATTAAAATGGTGACGAAAAGGGTTAAGAAATATGAAAAAATGATGACACATCAGTCACCTTCACCTTGGGTTAAGAAAAAAGGGTTAAGAAATATGAAAAAATGATGACAAATCAAAAATATTCTTCTTGATAAACTTCACCACAGTCTTAGCATCATTTCTTGAAGTGGCCATAGCTTCCACCCATTTAGACACGTAATCAACAGCTACCAAAATGTATTCATTTCCTGCAAATGAAGGAAATGGACCCATGAAATCAATATCCCAACAATCAAAAACTTCAACTTCTATAATGTTTTGCAGAGGCATCTCATTCCTTCGAGAAATTCCTCCCATTTTTTGACATTGGTCACACTTTAAGACATGGTGATGGGCGTCTTTAAAGAGTGTTGGCCAGAAAAATCCTGACTGTAAAACCTTAGCTGCTGTTTTGTCTCCGCCATAATGCCCGCCACATGGTGAATTGTGACAATGCCACAATATGCCCTTGGCCTCCTCTCTTGTCACACATCTTCGAAGAAGATTATCTGCACCTAGTTTGAACAAGTGTGGATCATCCCAAATATAATGTCGGGCATCATGAAAGAATTTCTTTCTCTGCTGCCAATTGAGGTCTTTGGGAATGACACCTATTGCCTTGAAATTAGCCATATCAGTAAACCAGGGTCTCCCTGCAATCAAAAACAAAGATTCATTGGGAAATTTATCTTTTATTTCAGCCTCCTTTGAAGTGACCTCTTCATTTACCAATCTGGATAGGTGGCCTGCTACCACATTTTCAGAACCTTTCTTCTCCTTAATGACTAAATCAAATTCTTGAAGCAACAATATCCATCTGATCAATTGTGGCTTGGAATCAGCTTTGCGCAACAAATATTTAATTGTTGGATTATCAGTGTAAATCACTATCTTTGATCCCACCAGATAAGATCGAAATTTCTCAAGTGCATAAACGATTGCCAGCAATTCTTTCTCAATGGTGGCATAGTTAATCTGAGCATCATTCAAAACTTTGCTAGCACAATAGATAGTATGAAACATTATGCCCTTCCGCTGCCCCAGCACAGCGCCTACTGCATAATCACTTGCATCACACATCAATTCAAACTCTTGTCCCCAGTCTAGTGCTGTAATCACAGGAGTAGATACCAACTTGGCTTTGAGAGTGTTAAAGGCTTCTAAACATTCTTCATTAAACACAAACACAACATCCTTGATTAGCAGATTACTTAGGGGTTTAGCAATTTTGGAGAAGTCTTTAATGAATCGCCGATAGAATCCAACATGACCTAAAAAACTCAGTATGCCTTTCACATTAACTGGAGGAGGAAGTTTATCTATAACATCTAGTTTTGCTTTATCCACCTCAATTCCTCTTTTAGAAATCTTGTGTCTCAGCGTGATACCTTCTTGAACCATAAAGTGACATTTCTCCCAGTTGAGCACCAAATTAGATTCTTCACAGCATTGTAACACTTTCTCTAAATTTGCTAGACAATTTCCAAAAGATGTACCAAAGACCGAAAAATCGTCCATAAAGACTTCAATACATTTCTCTACCATGTCAGCAAAATTTACCATCATACATCTCTGGAAAGTAGCTGGGGCATTACATAAACCGAACAACATGCGACGATAAGAAAATACACCAAAGGGGCATGTGAAAGTTGTCTTTTCTTGGTCCTGAGGATCTACTGCAATCTAATTGTAGCCCAAGTATCCGTCCAAGAAACAGTAGAAAGATTGCCCTACAAGTCTTTCAAGCATTTGGTCCATGAAGGGAAGCGGGTAATGGTCTTTCCTTGTGGCTTCATTGAGCTTCCTATAATCAATACACATTCTCCATCCGGTGACTGTTCTTGTAGGAATCAGCTCATCTCTATCATTCTTGACCACTGTCATACCTCCATCTTCCGGGACAACTTGAACAGGACTAACCCATGAACTGTCCAAAATTGGATAGATGAGCCCTGCCTCTAGCAACTTGAGCACTTCTTTTTTTACTTCTTCTTTCATTATAGGATTCAATCTTCTCTGAGGTTGTCTCATTGGCTTGTAATCAGCTTCCAAATTGATGTTGTGCATACAATATGATGGACTGATTCCTTTTAAATCAGAGATGTGCCGACCAATAGCAGCTTTACGACTTTTTAGAATCTGTACCAATTGATCCTCTTCTTCCTTCTACAAAGACCTACTAATTATAACGGGTTTAGTCTCATTATCCTCCAAGAATACATACTTTAAATGCGCTAGAAGGATCTTTAATTCTGCTTTAGGCTTTTCTGTTGGTCTAATTTTTTCTAATTCTTCAAGAACCACATGACCAACAGAGTTGTCTTTTGGATCATCAAGCTCTTCATCACAAACTAGGCAGTCTGTCACATAATTAGGTTCTTTTTCCAAAGGGAACTGCAGTACCATGGTTGAAGCTGATAATGCTATCTCCTGCTCCACCTCTTCTTCTTCAAAACAGGTGTGGCGTCCCTAAATAATGACTGGTTTAATAGTAATGATTTAAATAACAAAAACCATGGGAAATTTTTTTTTCTCTTTTTCTTTTTCATTTCTTCTCTTTTTCGCGTTAATTAAGTTCAGAAGGAAAATCATCACTATAGAGTCCTGAATGGCCAGTTCACAACTCTATTCGGAGTCATTTCTTTCTGATCACACATGACCTTTAAAATATGTTGCTCTTTCAAAAATAAAAGTATGCCAGCCATTACTTTAGGTCGTCACGTGAAAATAATAAAATAAAATACGGTCGGTGAACTCTTTTTAAAATAAAGTTTGTTAACACATTCTTTTCAAATGACAAGATTAATCATAAGTACATTCATCATCTAAAGTTGTCCAAAATATGGGAGTTTTGCAAAATACATAGTGTCATCTAGAGCAAAGGTATCCAATGTGGTGGCTTCAGCCACATGTATACAATCATCAAATTCCTATACAATAGGTCTACCCATACAAAAACAAAAAGAGTAAACCTAACTATCTGTACTAGATACACCTACCCTCAAAAAGTATATAAAACTAGTCTAAGGAGCTGTCTGCTATGATGAAGAGCATCCACTAGTCGCCATCTCTCCAGCGCCGCTCTCCTCCGTAGAGTCTGCCTCAGATGCCGACATGACGTCCTCGGGAGAATCCGCCTCAGGGAGTGGGTCCTCATCACCCTCTAGAAAGTCAAGAGCATCCACAGTAGGCTCAGGAGGTAGCTCCTCAGGGTCTTCCTCGGATGACGTCACCTCGATCACTTGGGCTGGCTCTACTAGACGATATGGTGTAGGCGTGGGTAGTATCCACTCCACAATGCACTGAAGCATGCGCGCGGGTTCCTCTGGATGCACCAATGAAGTAGCCATGAATCAAATCGTGCCCCGAAATCGGCACCTCACATTGCCTTCGAGGGTTTCCCAAGCTCCCTCTAGGCACTCCATCTCCACTCGATCATGGATTACTTGCGCCGCCATCACGATCTACAAGAAATAAAAGAAAGGGGTAGACTCTTTCACGAGAGATCTAACTACGGTAGCAACACAATGCGTCCCATAACCACTACATGCAAGTAAAAGAGGTATCTCAAGGCTTTTCATCTCTGGTAATCGATTACACCTCATTGGTAATCAATTACCAGAGGCCAAACTCGAATTACACAGCCTCAGGACATGAAACCTGCAAAAATGCACTGTGTAATCGATTACACATAACTGGTAATCGATTACCAGTGGCCTGTTCCTCCGTGTAATCGATTACACAGAATTGGTAATCGATTACTAGAGGCCCCTTCAACATTCCAGTCCCCTTCCTAAGCCTGGTAATCGATTACACCCATTTGGTAATCGATTACCAGAAGCCCTCTTAACTTCCTGATCTCGTTTTTAAGCCTGGTAATCGATTACACTCCCTTTGTAATCGATTACCAGAGGTCATCTTTGCTTCCTTTCTTCACTTTTAAGCCTTGTAATCGATTACTCACCCTTGGTAATTGATTACCAGAGGCCATATCCCATATATCACTCAAGATTCACAGCTGGCCAGCCACCACACAAGCCTCCTTGCTTTGTGGTCTTTGTTCTTTTATCGGTTGACTGCCAGGAGCTCGCCTGTTTAGGTACATCACAGGTTCTCACTGACTGACTATGCCCGGGTTGGGTCGGGATTGGTCAAGCTTGGTTTTGGGCAACAGCACCCCACCTGACGTCCCCAAGGTCTCCTGACCCCCGCGACATATCTCCAGGTACCACTCTGTGGTCAACGAATAAAAGTAGGAAGTCTCACCCTTCCACACTTCCTCATTTCAAGCTTGTAGGATTATGGGGTACCCATCACATGTGGTACTAGGTGGCGGTCGGGCGATGGTGCAAGTCAACTCTCCACATCCACAAATCACACATAAACCCACCATGCCCAGTTGCCCACCTTCATTGAGCTCACGTACTCCCACGTAGCCCTTATCCTCGTTCCTCTCAATGCTGGGTCCCCATCAATCCTCTCCAGCTTCCACAACATCCAAGTAATTCAACATCCAAGCATCATGAACTAACACAGCCAAGAAAACAGAGCAGAGGCAGAAAACTTTGCCCAAAACACAAATCAATATCACAGCTTTTCACACTCAAATACCCCAATAACATTCTCTTCGTTCCAATTCGTTAACCGTTGGATCGACTCGAAAATTTTACTGGAAGTCTCTATTACATAAGTCTACATTTTGACCGTTGGGATCTGCTAGCAAATATCCAGAACCCCATATGTACTACCCTTTCCACCACCAGCCATACACAAGCATTTTTCTGCACATATACAAAATTCTGCTGCACATATTTGACAACAAAATTCTGCATAAAGTGCAGATTTTCGAAACCACACTTGCCCTCATCCAATTTTGCCCAAATTGAATCCTACAAGTCCTAAATCATGTATAAATCATGTTTAAACCAAGGACAAGCTTCAGACCAAAGCAACTCAAAATCTAGGTATCTAAAACCCCTCAATTTAGTGGATTTTCAAGGTTTGGGAAGCGAAAATGAGAATGGGGTAAATTTGGAGCAAACTCTCACCTCACACAAGTCTATAACATTAATCTAAACTTGCTCAAACTGGTTTTACACCTAAAATTCCACCGAATCAAAATTTGACTCCTCAACACCCAATTTTACCCTAGAAATGGGTATTGTTTTCACTTTGGTCACTCATATTCCTCATTTGCACAGTCTAAGCTTTCTCTTAAGTCCTAAATGACATTTCACACTAGGATTAACTCACTTTAACCCCCAATTACCACTGAATCCAGATTTAGCCTTCCAACTCTCAAAGCCTCATTCTTTTTCCACTCATAACACTACATTCTCACTTTCTAACCCTAGGTTAACTCTACCCTTCATCTCTAGCAGTTTTCCATAAGTAATTTCAGCACACAAACATCACAAGCATCATCATAAAAACCCTAAAACAGAGTGGGTAAGCTTGACTTACACCAAACATGACAAGTTTAACATGCTTTCATCAAATCTCTTCACAAATAACTATCATAAAGCATAAACCTAGTAAAACTACCCATCATATCTCCCAAAACCCCATACCCACGAAAATCATGTGAGAAATAAGTCTACCCAAACCTGAAATTTCGAAGTCTCACACGTAGAGATGCGCTTCACGACTCTGAAAATGGCTTCCTTTCGCGATTTGGAGCAGAAATGGTGACCAAAGGTTGGAGCTTTGTTGGGCAACAATGGTGGATGAGAAAAGAATAAGAAGAAGAAGAAGGCTACATGAGAGAGGGAGAAAGCTTTTGAATTTTCTGAGTGAGGAGAGAGAGAACACAGCTTTTTTTGGTTTTTTAAAAAAAAAGCTTTTCTCTTTTCCTATTATTTTATTTTCTAAAGCACTTGCCACTTGTCCCATTTTGAGTGGAACAAAAAGGGCCCACCTTTTTCTCTTGATGTGACTCATGCTCAGCCACATG
Source organism: Glycine soja (assembly GCF_004193775.1). NCBI lineage: Eukaryota > Viridiplantae > Streptophyta > Magnoliopsida > Fabales > Fabaceae > Glycine > Glycine soja. The sequence continues at coordinate 13,495,381 of NC_041021.1, forward strand.
AAGAGAAAAATCTGACCTTTTGAAACGCTAAAATCCTGCCTCGGTTTGCGTGGCGTTTCTCTAATTCCAGTCCCTCGCGTTTCTCTGCACCCGTTGGGGCCAGCTTTCGAAAGTAAGCAATATATATATCAAAACGCTCAAAATGAAACCCCGAGCGTGGTTCAGAGGTTGGTTTTGTTAAATTTTAAGTTGCACGCAAAACGATGATTTTTTTTAGACTAATTAATTGAGAATTAACCTATAACCTTCCAGTTATGGATTTCTCTTCGTTAATTAGCCTAACCCGTGTATCTTTCCCCCAAAATACCTACTTCTACCAAGAATATATATATACATATATACATACACTGAATAATACTCATATATATATAACCGTTCAAAATGCACCGTTTACAAAAATTCCGAGTAGAAATTTCCAGGATGTCACAACAGGCATCACTCATATCTGGGTGCTTCATTGCTTCAAAGAGGTCAAAGGAGATTTTTTGATCCTCTACACTGAGTTCCAACTGACCATTATCTTTGCCTACAACATATCCAGTAGTTGCTATGCAGGGATATTTTGGAATAATGGAGACTTCATCTCTTTCTTCTTTGATGATCAATTGATGATGTATTGTGTTAACTTGAAGAATGATTTCTTGATGTGTTTCAATCTCTGCATACTCTTTTTCTCTTCTAACCACAACATTAATCATGTCGTCCACCAACTTACCAATCTGAGTCTCAGCTCTTTTAAATGCTTGTTGCATTGAATCTATTGTACCCTTGAATTGCATTAACAGGTCATCCAGATTAGACAACCCCACTGCTTCATTGTGAAAATAAGGTTGCCATTCTGACTCCCATTGATAATCTGCCAATGAATAGTCCTTTTCAAACTGAGTTTCCTGTTGTTGCATTGAATAGCCATCACCTTTAGAACTAGCTTGATATGTCATGAAGTCTGCCAATACACTTTCAAGATCAGGAGCTCTTCCTTTCACATGATAATTGTACATGGTCGACTCCTGTCTCCAATCGGATTTATTTATAGAATAGAAATAACAACTATTAGGTAATGTTCTCTTCCAGCAAAATCACAGTTTATTAGTGGAATAGAGATAACAATCTTCATGATATAGTGGTAGGAGATTGTATTTCTTCGAAATAACTAGGCTACCTGTAGGAGATTCTATACATACAAAACACTAACAGAACATCGATTATCTAGTTCAAGAGGAAAAAAAATATGAATCGAAAGTAAATATTCACAGTTTATCAAAGAATAAAGAATAGACACCTAGGACTAAACTAACTATCCAAATAGAAATAAGTTCCTCAGCAACGGCACCAAAAACTTGATCGAACCCGGCAAGTGCACCGGATCGTGCAAGTAGTATAAAACGGTAAGAACCGAGTATCTAACTCTCGGGGAACTTGTGTTACTTGGTAAAGCTACATTCAGTGAATAGGTGTCTAGTATGAAAAGAGATGTGTGGACTATGTACAGGTATGTAAATTAACTATTAAGAGGAAAATCACATGAGTAATTATGTGTAAAGACAAGTAGACAACATGTTGGTCTTCCTATTAGGTGCCTAATGTTAAAAGGATATTCTCTACTTAACAATGCTCATATGTTCTATGGTGTCTCCTGAAATGCTAAACCCCGATTCCTCATGATAGTCTAGCCTAATCCCGATCAAGCATCATCCTCAGATTCCTCTTGTTGGACTAAACTCGACCAGAACCGCATTAAGAAAAACATACAAACAACTAGGTTACCGTACCCCGATTCCTCATGATAATACAATAAACTAGCCCTGTCCTATCAAGTTCTAAGAATCAAACTAGTTTCCACTGTTGAATAATCCTAACAAAGCCTGCATCTACGTGATCAAGGCAAAAGCACATTGAAATGACGTACTGATAGCACAGAGAACACATAAAACAGCATTAAATAGATATACAAGTATTTACATCAAGTACCTACAAGGAAGAACCAACAGAGTATTTAGCTCTCCATATCTGGGAAGCTTCCTTTAAAACAAAGAGAAGAGAAAAATGAAGGATTGAAGAAATACAAGTAGTGGGGATGTCTCCTCCACCTCTAGAACCTCACAATCACTCACAGACTCATCTCATGCTCTTAGGACGACTTCCTCTTCAAGCTCCATTCTCTGCAGGTCTTCGCACAACAAAATCTCTAAAAACTCTCTGGATTTAGACCCTTCTCTCTCTAGAATCTCTTACATGCAGAAGCTCTTTGAGAAAATGGCCAAAATCCCCTCCAAAATCTGATTTCAATCTTAAAGCGTTAGTGGATTTCGGCTTAGAGCGTGCTTTTCTCGCTCAGCGGATGGACTGAAGCGGTGTGCTTAGCAGGATGACCCTTTGCTCAGTGCAAATGCACAGCTCATCCTTCTTCCAGATTCTTCCTCACGCTTAGCCGAGGAGTGTTGCGCTCAACGGATGGCTCACTAAGCCAGAAGATTGGCTTAGCAAGCGGATGAAAATCAACACTTCACAAACATGCCTAATTAACCTGAAATTGAGAGGAAATGATTATTAAACACACAAAATATGAGTACTAAGTATTTATTACCTATCTTTAACAAAAAGTAATTACAACACTACCCAAAAACCATAAATTGGAGGAGTTTGATACAATTTACACAGGTTTTATGCACAAAAGTTAGTCGTATTCATCGACTAACAACCACAATGATGGAGGCCATGATGAGCATGAAGAAGATAATAGAGGTCAATGCGACTGCAGTTGCCGCAACCAGCGCTATTGTTGAGGTAGACCCGACTCCCCCATCTGGCCTCAACCAAATAAATCATCCAACCTCAGATATAGTGGGTCAGGGAGGCAAAGAGTTGGGAAGTACGGGCGGCCCCTATTGTCTGCAAATTCAAAACAAGCACGCTTTCCTACCATATGGCTTGCCTCCCAACTATACACCACCCAATGTGGCACACACTCCCGATGAGAATGTCAATAACTCCACTCCCATACTCATTGAGAGCCAACAACCTCAATCTGATCATGCACATGTCTCTCAACCCCTGGGGGAGACGCATGAGATACAACACCACAATCTAGCTAACTTTAAGCCTCACCTTGGATACGCCACTGAGGGGCAAGCAGTTGGTGGTGTACCCCTGCCAACCACTTTGGATAGCCCTCAATTTCGCCCACAACCACAACCCTTGCATTTTGCGGTGGGAAGAGTCCCTCCTGCCATGGTGGAAAGGAAGAAATTGGATCAAATAGAGGAAAGGCTAAGGGCCATTGAAGGAGGCAGAGATTATGCCTTTGCTGACATGGAAGAGCTGTGCCTAGTACCCGACGTCGTTATCCCTCTGAAGTTCAAGGTGCCGGATTTCGATAAATACAAGGAGACTACTTGCCCCAAGAATCACATGAAATTGTATTGTCGAAAAATAGGGGCATACTCGAAAGATGAAAAATTGTTGATGCATTTCTTCCAAGAAAGTCTTACTGGGGCAGCCGTCACCTGGTACACTAATCTAGAACCTTCCTGAGTCCATTCTTGGAATGACCTAATGGTTTCCTTTGTTAGGCAGTATCAGTACAATTATGATATGGCTTCAGATAGGATGCAACTATAGAACATGGGTAAAAAGGGGCATGAATCTTTCAAAGAATACGCCCAAATGTGGAGGGATCTAGCGCCCCCAATGACAGAAAAGGAGATGCTAACAATGATAGTAGACACGTTACCAGTGTTCTACTATGAAAAGGTGGTGGGTTACACACCTTCAAGCTTTGCAAATTTAGATTTTGCCGGTGAAAGGATCAAAATGGGTCTGAAAAGAGGCAAATTTGATCATCCTGCTTTGACAAATAGAAAGCCCGGGGCAAATAGAGAGGATGAGAAGGAGGAAGGAACCCATGTTGTGATTATCGTTCCTACATGGCCAAATTCACCAGCCAATAATCCAAAAACAGCCCTTCTCATTACCCACCACCCAATCATCCAAAAAGGCCATCCCTAAATCAACCACAAAGCCTGCCTGACGCACATCCAATGCCAAACACCACCCTTGACACAAACCAAAACACCAACCAGGGAAGGAATTTTCCAGCAAAAAAGCCTGTAGAATTCAGCCCAATTCCGGTATCCTATGCTAACTTGCTTCCATATCTACTCAATAATTCAATGGTAGCCATAACCCTAGCCAAGGTTCCTCGACCTCCATTTTTTCGAGGATACGACTCGAATGCAACATTTTCTTATCATGGAGGAGTTCCAAGGAATTCCATTGAGCATTGTATGACCCTGAAGCATAAGGTGCAAAGTCTAATTGATGTGGATTGGCTGAAATTCGAGGAGAATCGCTAATGAATTTTGACGTTGGCAAGCGACACCATGCATGGGGCAATTGGAAGGTTGTTGTTAGATGTCTCCAATGACTCATTAGGATTTTCAAGTTTATGCCATTACTGTAAACAACAATTACAATGCTAATAATATGGATAAATTTGATGTCCCTATCTCATTCTCTCACAATTACATCTTTGCTTATTTAACCTCCACTGGAATGTGAATGTAAGTTGCTCCTAGAGTTTTGATTTCCAAGTCTGTTCAATCAGGAATTGTTCGTTCTCTATGTTTGGTGAGGGTGCCATAAACGATGAGTAAAAAGTAAAAAGCATTTGATTAATTGTGTTTCAAATAAAAGTACAGACATTCATGTGACCTCATTCTTAAATGTTTTATTTTTGAGAGAAAAGTGAGTTATCAGTAACAGGAGTCATTTGACTTAATCCATCAATTAAAAATCCTTTGAATGTTTCTCATCCTTGAAAATTCATTTTCGAGAGTCTGCACAGTTTCTTTCATTTTTCCTTGCTACAAGGTCATGACAGAAAACAACAATAGATACCTCAAACCCTACACTAGGGCAATGAGAGGCACCGCGCATGAGCCTCAAGCGAACCTAGGGGCAGATCAAATTTCTCACCAGGTAGGTTGAAAACTCAAAAGGGCAGCCTAAGCAAAAATTAGGGTTGATATAAAATAAAATAAAATAATATAGAAACAATCAGGGGAGTGTTATTAAGGTTTTGTCCCAAAATCCCAACTACAAAAGGATCTAAGTCAAGATTTGAAATGACACATGGCCATGTTTCAACATCCCAAACACTAGTTTATCCTTTGCTACCCCCTTCGAGCCAAAGCATATTTGTTTTCTAAAAAATACAAAAAAAAATAGCAAAAGCAAAACAGGAACCCTTAGTGGGAACCACCGCTAAACCAGCGGGAAGAGCAATGCAAACAACACATGCATGAAGTTGGGCAGCAATGAAAAGAAAAAGAAAATAAAATCCGCCAAAGGCGAGTAAAAAAAAAAGAGACAAAGATCTCCAGATTTTAAAAGAAATACACAAAAGTGCAATGGAAGATTAATGTATGAGATAGAAGGAGTAGAGCCCAACCCAAAAGGTACAAGGAACGCTCTTGAGGTTCTTACTCAATATAACCCTCAAACACTCTTTGAGCCTCTTTAATCCTTTCTTTCATAGCCCTCTTACCGACCACGTTACAATCCCAATAAAGCCCATGTGGATCAAGCAATGACTAATTTGCTTTTAAGTTGGGATTCTGGAATGAAACGCATGCAAGCTTGTGATTGTTGAAATATATATATATATATATATATATATATATATATATATATATATACAAAAAAGAAAAGAAAACCCCCTGAGGTTCGCACTTGCACATTTGAGAAGAAAACTCATTGGACCAAAAGCTCATGGGAAAAGCCCGAAGACAATTGCGATAGTAGGGTGCATTTGATGATAGTCGCTCATGCAGACTCCTTATGATTTCTTTTGAATCCAAGGATGGCCTTTGTTATATAAATTCTTTCATGATCAGCCCATGTCATAAAGTTTCAGCGGGATCGATAGACCAATGGCATCACTCTATGACCTTAAATCAAGAAAGTTTCACTTGGTCATATACCAAAGTGTAACAATCCATTGTCATCCTTCAACGGTGCATGCGATCGGTCCCAAAGCCATATATCTTCTTGCTATGCAGAATAATCAAAGTTTTTTAAAAAGGGAAAGGGGAAAACCCTAGGACCAATAATTCAATTGATTGATTAAATGTCAAATGGATCCATTACCGTCACTTCAAAATTGTCAAGTGACTAAGTTAAACAAAGCATACACTCTGAGGGAGCTCCCGAAGAGATTTTCAAAAAATAGGATGAGGTTGCATGAGTTATCACATCATTAAAAAAAATAGTCAATAAGCATTACACAATTTTCCTGGTTCAAAACCATTTTGCATTTACTACATTTCAAGATAAAGGTTGCATGCATCTGCATCCTAAGAATCATGTTCATAAGTGCATAAACTTCTCTTTATATACCAATTTACCAAATCTAATCTTTTGAGTTTGGGATGAGAGGCCCTCTCAAAGATTCAATCTCTTGCTTTCTCATAAGGTTGAGCCCTTAGGTACTAGTACGCACCTGTTAGTTTTTTTCATAGGACTCAAAGTCCTCACTTTATCTTTCATAGGACTCAAATTCCTCATCTTTATCTTTCACAGGACTCAAAGTCCTCTGCCTTTATCTTTCATAGGACTCAAAGTCCTCTGTCATTTATGCTTTACCGAGACTATTAAAGTGTCCTTTGCCTTCCAGAGACAATCAAGTCTGTTGGCATGCAAAGATAATCATGGTCATCTACCTCTTTTCAAAGACTTCAATGTCTTTCGACCGAGACTATTAAAATCTCCTTTGCCTTCCAGAGACAATCAAGTTTGTTGCATGTAGAGACAATCATGGTCATCTGCCACTTTTGAAAGACTTCAATGTCTTTCGATCAAGACTATTAAAGTCTTTTTTGCCTTCCAGAGACAATCAAGTTCGTCGGCATGCAAAGACAAATTATGGTCATCTGCCTCTTTTTGAAGACTTCAATTTCTTTCGATCGAGACTATTAAAGTCTCATTTTCCCTCCAGAGACAATCAAGTTCATTGGCATGCAGAGACAAATTATGGTCATCTTCCCCTTTTTGAAGACTTCAATGTCATCAGACCGAGACTATTACAGTCTCATTTACAATCCAGAGACAATCAAGTCTGATGGCATGCAGAGACCATCATGGTCATCCGCTTTTGTTGTTTTCTAGACTATTACAGTCTCCTTTGCCATCCAGAGACAATCAAGTCCGATGGCATGTGGTGACCATCATGGTCATCCGCTTTCATTGTTTTCAAGACTATTTTAGTCTCTTTTGCCTTCCAAAGACAATCAAGTATGTTGGCATGCAGAGACCATCATGGTCATTCGTTTTTGTTGCTTTGCAAGACTTCAAGGTCTTTTGTTGATATACCTGATGCTTCTTATGTTCTTTCTTTTGACAGGTTTCTCTGTTAGGACTTTCGCTAGTGGTCGGTCGGATGGTGAGATCTCGCGAACAAAATTAGTGTCTTTATCTTTACTTTCCTTTTATCTCCAATAAATTAGTGTCATACCCTAATTTCATCCGGGGACAATCGTTTGTCAATATTTGGATTCTTGCCAGTCGAATTGATCTGCTTAAAACTAGTTGTTGCGCAATCTGTAGGGTTTTGTGACGTTTCAGAAGGAAATGTGCAAAATATTCAAAATAGGGGCAAAAGGGTCAATTTTAAGGCATTTTTTAGCCCCTGGGCCCACTAGAAAGCTTAGGGATGAAGTAACCAGCTCGCCTGGGCGAGCTAAGCTCGCTTGGGCGAGCAAGTTACTTCAGGAGGAATCAAGCAGCTCGCCTGGGCGAGCTACTATGCAACCTCCACCCCTTATTTCCTATAAATAGGCGTGAGGGGGGCTGAAGGAAGGGTCCAGCATCTGAAATCAACAAGATTTGAGAGAAATTAGTGAGAAGAAGGAGAAAGAAGAAGAAAAATCAAGGCCGAGGCACTTCCGTAATGTTTCCATGATTGATTTTGTAATTGTTCTTCACCGTTCTTCATCGTTTTTTGTTCTTCGGCCGGTTAGTTTTTATTTTTGAATCTTTGAATTCATTCTATGCACCCTTAGGGGTCCATCCTTGCTTCGCATGTCTTCACCTTCATTCTTCTACCATCGGTGATCTTTTTCTTTGTTTAAAGCGAGTTTCGACCGATTAATTGTGTCGTAATCCCACTTAATCACTGCTAAAAAAAATTTCAACCGATCGTTGGTGTTGTAATCTCGTTTAATCACTGTTAAAATAAATTTCGACCGATTGTTTGTGTTGTAAACTCTTTCCATCACTGTAAAACAAAGTTTCAACCGGTATTTACTTTGCAAGTCCTTTTTTAATGAGTTTGAGAATAACCAAGTGAAACCGAAGCTAAAATCAACTCATAATCAAGCTTTTATCCATAAAAATCACTTGAATCCGTTCGAGGTCCAACACCTTAACGGTCTTTTTACTTTTAAACGGTTAAAATGAACCTTTTAAAAGTCTAAAATCAACTCTACGCGTAATTTTCTTTCTTTAAAGAACTACGTAGGTCTGATTTCCTCATCACACCTGAGGACACATAGGAGCGAGTGCAAGACCGTTGTCGACCCCAAAAAGTAAAAAAACATAAAAAGGCAAAAAGATAAAAAAAAAAACATAAAAAGGAAAAATACATTAAAAAAAAGCATAAAAAGGGAAAATACATAATTTTAAAGTCATGTTTTGCACACTCGATTAGAGGTTGTCGTCCCTTGTTATGGGTGCGTGGGGTGGTAATACCTTTCCCATGCGTAAACAACTCCTGAACCCTCATTTTCAAAATCCGCAAACCATCGTCTTTTGGGTTTTTCTCACGTTTTAGTCAAATAAACGTTGGTGGCAACTCCGTGCGTTTTTCTTCCTTGGAAGACGCACCCATGAGCCTCGCGTTGCCCTCCCGCCGAAGGGTAGGTTGCGACAACATTCGATTGAATTTGTATATATCTATTAAACTGATAACCTTTATCCGAATAAATTAGTAACTCAAGTTCTTGTGGAGATGAACTCTTTATAAATGTCAAAACCTACAACGACAATTGGTACGCTTGCCAAAAGTCTTAACACCTACCTACCATGTATTAGTAGGGTGGCGTCATCTGAGTCCACCAAAGCACAAAAGTGTAGTCTAATAGAGTTGCATTTGGCTCATCCAGCATCCTCACTATAGCTCGAAGGAGTCCTATAAGATCGTCAACATGGTACTCCTCGCCATGCATCTAGTAGCCTAGAAGCATCCACATTGTTATGTGGTATCTCGACCTCAATTGCATCATCATGATCTAAAAAGATGTTGGTTGTATGGGTGAGCTTCTGAACCATCACACATAAACCACCAAAAAATGACCCTTGCGTTATAGACAAACATACCATGGACAACACAAAAGGTACTTGAAATATTCTCTCCATTCCACTCGCTACCCTATAGGTCAAGTCACCTTCTTATTTAATCACGGTGGTCTTACACTTTTTGCTTAGATGACTGTGTGTGTGTGTAGGTGTGTGGGTGTGTAGGTGTGTTTGTGTGTGTATGTTTGCATACGTGCGTGTGCGTGTGTGTGTGTGTGTGTGTGTGTGTGTGTGTCACAACTTTATGAATGAAATAAGAAATTTGATATTGAAATTTGGGATTATTCCAATTGGAGAGGACTGACTCTCTAGGGTTCTTCATTGAGCCAACTTTGATCTTATCAAGAGGCCTTACTCTTATGGAAATCAATTTTCCTGTGGCTTATCAATTCCTTCATAATTGTGGTGTCTTTCCGTATTGTCTTGTTGTTTCTTATCATTTGGTAGCAGAGCTTCAAGTCCTTGAAGTTTAGGTTTGAGTTTTTTTTTGTTTCAATCTTTTTTTCTAAGTTGTCTAGTTTTTCTTCTTCAACTTGTGTTCATTTCTTTTTCTTGTGTCTTTCTATTCTATTTTTTAGTCTTGCTTTATTTCCATTTTGTGATTCCTTGTTCATCTTGTGTCTTTTTATTTCTCTTCTTCTTTGTGTTCAACATCAGATTTTAAGTTGAAGCTTGAGTTTTGTTAAAATAAAAAAATTCGTAAAAAAAAATTTAAAAAAACATTAAAAGTTGTTGGAACCATCATTCTGATTAAAAAAAGAATGAAAAAGTATTTGTGAAAAAAAAATCAAAGAGGATTCAAAGAGTTTTATGAATTGGAAGGACTCCATGCTCTCTTTGTGAAATATTGTAACACCCTAAAATATTATTAGTAATTATATTTGATGCTTGATTATTTTGTGGTGTTATTTTATCCGTAATTATTTTCAAGGAGGTTAGTTTAGTTAATATAGGGGTGTGGGTAGTTGAAACTCTAGCTTCTCATAGAAGCCTCTCGAGAAAGCTTCTCAAAGAAGCCACGAGAAAGCTTCTTGGGGAAGCCTCTTAATGAAGCTTCTCAAGGAAGCTACATGAAGCTTTCTCGGTAAAAACGTTATCCAGCCTTCTTTAACCGTTGGATCTTCTCGAAATTTGGTCTGGAGCTTTAGAGAACACTTTTCCACAATCTGACCGTTGGGATCTTTGACAAAACATCTAGAGTGTGCACAACGCTTCTGTTTCCGAGAGCATTAGTCACTTGTGCGTTTTGAGCCTTGGAGTCCAAGTAGCTTTGGAAAAACACTATTTCTTCTCCTTCTTTCTTCCAAAACCATTTTTAACGTCCCAAGCTCTTTCTCCATCACCCACAGCCACCAGTAGCCACCACAAACCGCCATTGTTCTCCGTTGAAACCCCACATCGAGAGGAACCCTTCAACCGAAGCAGAATCTTCCAAACTTGTCTTGCAGTTTCGGTTGAGAACAAAGCCCGGTCTGACCTTCGTGGTTTTCCTTGAGGTAACCATGGTTCTACACTTCTTTCTTGTTAGTTTCATCTTATCTTTGCATTATTCTGAGTTTGGAAACCACCATTGCATGTTTTACGCTTCCTCTGAAAAACCCTAGAGCAAAGAGACTTTGTAAAACATTATTTCTTCATGAAATGGGTGTTATTTTCATGACCTTCATTGAACCCCAGTCGCATTGGCATGATCGGAATTTCAAAATGATGTCCCTTTGTAAAACCCGAAATGCTCTCAGCACTTTCATGTAGTGACGTGGGTGTTTGACCCAGAGCATTGTTATTAGCTTTATTTTTTGAAATCCATATTAAGTCTCCTTCGTTTTGGCATGGTAGAGGCTTATGTGGAATCGACGAGCGGGGACGAAAAAGAAATCTCCAAGTGACGAGACAAGGGACCCGCGGGTAGCTCACAATAGGTGAGAGGAGTTTATTATAAAATTTACCGTTTTAACACCATAGTTAGGGTCAGGGAACTTAGCTATGAGAATAACTGCATGTCCCTGTTGCATGCTAATTTTTCCTTTATAGAAAATGATGTGTTTAACTAATGGGATGTGATATAATTGTCCTTGATGTGCATGCGGGTTTTCCAAGAGAAACAATGTTTTTAACTAATGGGATGTGATACATTTGATATTGATGTTGCATGTTGTTTTCAGGAAAAACTATGTTTTGACGAATGGGATGCGATATATATATTTATTGTGATGAATGAAATTGATGTCTTTATTTGATTTGTGTTGTTTGAAGACCTGGGAGTGTAAATCTCAGGCATGGAAGAAATATATATATGTGCGGCATGTGCATGTTGTGTATGTTCATGGGGGGGTGCATTGACCTTGTTGGACAGCCCATTCGTGGGGACTAGAGTGGTTAAAGAATCTAAGCATTCGATGCGGGGATGCTTAGGCGCTTTAATTTGTCCATGGTCGTTGCACTTGATGGTGCCCATGTTCGATACGTTGGATGTTGTGTATGTTCGTGGGGGGGCGAAGTGCATTGACCTTGTCGGATGGCCCATTCATGGGGGACAAGCATGGTTAAAGAATCTAAGCATTTCTGAGAGGATGCATAGGCGCTTTAATTGGTCCATGGTCATTGGCACTTGCTTGTGGCCATGTTCATACGTCGTATGTAGTGTATGTTCATGGGGGGAAGTGCATTGACCTTGTCGGATGGCCCATTCGTGGGGGACAAGTGTGGTTAAAGAATCTAAGCATTTTTTAGGGGATTCTTAGGTGCTTTAATTGGTCTATGGTCATTGGCACTTGCTTGTGGCCACGTTCATACCTCATACGACACAGGAAATAGAATAATTGTGGCAGAGTGTACTTTGTACTGAGGAGGCGTGTCACCTGGTAGGGAACTCCTTTGGGCCCTAGGCTGATTACCTATGGGGGGGCACTTACGTGCACAATCGGGTGGTCTCGACGAACTCTGCATGGTTTCCTAAGTGAGAGTGTCGTGTGGACACGCTTAGGCTATTTCCTGGGATTTGGTTGTTGGTACGTACCACATTGCATCTGAGAGTTGAATCAGGTGCATGCATCATTCTATACAGTCTTGATTGGATCCATGGATGGATGATGAGTAATTTTTGAATATGGATGATGAGTAATTGTTGAATATGGATGATGAACAATTGTTGGATGTGGTTATTTTGAATTGGTATTGGTTCTTTTTATAATGAACTCACCCTTGCAATTTTGTATTGTGTGGTTGATACCTGTGATGATCGTGAACATTGTTCGTGGGAGCAGAATGACAACAGCAGGGTGCAGGGTGTAAGATTCTGGTGAGGAGCCGCTGAGCTGACGTGATGACGTTGGCATTATTTTGGGAGAGAGAGTTGTGTTTTGTAATCAACTCTTCCATAGTTGGTTTTCAAGTTTTATTTTATTGAATCAAAGATGTAAACTTCAGATTTTACTTATATGCATGAACAGATTTTAATTTTCCATCATGTGGATGATGTTTACTAAGTTGTATTTCCTATATACATATATATATTCACCTAAGTAAATGTGTATGTTTTAGCGAATGTATGTTGGGACAAAATTACTTCTATTTTCATAAGCAAAATTAAGGGAGTTTATGTTTATTTAAAATTGAAACTATCACATATTAGAGTGTTGATATCGTAGCGACGAGGTGGGTCGTTACAAATATGATCTTGTGTCTTTGTTATTTATCCTACCTTTGTTCTTTATCTTTGTTGTGTCCATCCCTATCCATCTTGTTCTTGTCATATTCCTTGTTTTTCTTTTGTTCTCTAAATTCTAAGTCAATTGATGTTCCCCTTTGTTGTCTTTAAAAAGTATCATTGATAAGGTTCTCTCTTAAGAACTTACAAGAGGGATTTGAGTAGTATAAGGCAAGAGTTGGGAGATAATCGTGTAAAAGCCTTGATTGTGTAAAACACGAATGATCCCATTATTTGAGTGAAACACTTAGTGAGTGGAGAGTATCCATATTTTAACTTGTTTGTGTTTGAAGCTATGGCTATAAAGTGGGGTTATAGTATGGATGGGTTGGAAGGGAGAAACAATAGACACACAAAAATATGGAAAAACTTAGAGGATTTGAATGTGAAGGTTCCAAGTTTCCAAGGAAGTTGTGATCCGGAGGCTTACTTAAAGTGGGGGATGAAAATAGAGTAAGAGTTTGCATATTGTCAATATAGTGAAGAGGAATGGTTAAGATAGTCGCACTAGAGTTTAAAGATTATGGTCTAATTTGGTGGGATCAAGAAAAGAAATAAAGGAAGAGATTCAATGGAACGCCGGTGGCAACATGGTTGGAGATGAAGACCTTGATGAGAAAGAGGTATGTTCCAAGAGAATATCAAAGGAAACATATAGAAGAAGAGGAAAAAAAGGAGTTAATGAGAGAGATGAAAGGTTAGGTTGGAGAACCAAACAAAAGAGGGAGGATATCTCTATTAGTGTTAAACTCACTACATCTATTCATCCAACTAGAAGTAGGGAACTTGAATGTCTCGTGTGTTCTGGAAGAGGGCATATGGCCTCTCAATGCTGAAGGTGGAAAAGATTGACAAAAGAAATAAAAGAAAAAGAAAACGAGTGAACTAAAAAAGGAAAAAGAGTTGAGAGCAAAAAAGATGAGAGAAACGGAATATATAGAAAAAGAGACGAGAGAAAATGAGTTAAAGGAATCAGATTGAATGAAATATGAGTTTTTCTCCCTTTGTGAGAGCTTCCCTTGGTTCTTGGGCAAAGAACTAAATCTGATACTATCAAGGTAACTTGCGGTGATCAACCAATGACTTATCAATCATCTTTTCTTGAGCACGACATCAATATCCTCCCCTATAAGAAAACTAAAATCAAATCTTTATTTTGAATTCTTGAAGGCGATTCATCTCATTTCCGTGTACGTGTCATTTGGTATCATCCATAAGCAACTCTTTTATTAAGCCAAGTTCTTAATTAATGGTTCAAATTCTTTTTATTAGTGGATTCACTACTTTTCATAATGAATTTTATCAATTGGTCATTATTAATTCATGCAAATGCCCTCCTCACAAAGTACATTTGCACCCACAAGTACTTGGTTACTATTTCCACATCATCATCAAAATCAAACAATAACATACACACACAATCCAATGCCTATAACTCACACTCTCTAGGACTTAAACACCAATTCAAATAAGAAATGCTACTCTAGGACTTAAACACCAATTCAGATAAGAAATGTTACTCTAGGACTTAAATAGTTTCTTAAGTGATATTTTACTACTACCGAAAATATCTTTCTAGAATAACATGTCTATTTTGGAAATGTATCTTTGGAACTATAATTCATAGTTCTAGAGATACACATAAAAAATACGTATATATTATTTTGGAAAGACATTTCCAAAAAGAAAAATAGGCCTACTTCTTTAAGGGAAAAAGGATATAATGGACAATTAAGAGGTAGAAAGGAGATCCGATGATGTACTTAGAAAAGGGGGATGTAAATAGCAAGATCCAAACACTTATTATCACATAAGATTAACCACAAAAATTTCCCAAGCCCAAATTTTCACAAATAATATCTATTTTATATTAAAAACCAAATTTGTTGAGACACAAATTTTCATTTTTTCGAAAATACTAAAAAATACTTAGACAAGTCAAAAAAATTCACACATCTTATATTTGTAACTTCATTAAGATGTTAGGCTCAACATATAATTTCCAGAGACTCACACAGCATGCAAGTTACTTACTAAGTATTTATTATGATTGGAAATTCAAATTTCACCATTTAAATCCTAAAAATTAGATTTCAACTTCTGTAAAATTCAAGAAAATTAAACAACACTCTATTAAGTTCATATATCAGCATATATTTTTCCCAAATCCTAAAGGCCAAGTTGTTGTAGAAATATTTTCACCAATTTATTTGTCTCCTCTTTGCCTAGGGTCCATATTTGACATATTGGATCATAAAAATTATTTCACTCATCTTCGCACTTTACCAATTTGGGAAATGCTTGGGGCATCCAACATTTTTTTGAAATGCCAAAAATACCCTTACCTTGTGTTTGGATCAGGAATTTCAAAATTTCAAGGAATTTGAAATGCCTAGAATTTGAATTGCTTTGATTTTAATTTCTTTCATTTTTCAAATTCTTTGTTTGGATAAATCAATTCAAATTTCTTTCATTTTAAATTCTTTGTTTGGATAGAGCAATTCAATTTCCTCCATATGCAAAATTTCAATTTTATATTTTAAATAAATGAAATTTTAATATTAAACTTTATAGAAAATAAACACAATATAATTTTGAAATATTAATTAAAAAATATTTTCAATTTATAATAATTTATAAATATAAAATATTGATAATTTTAACCAGGGTTGTTTTGTCTGGCCACAACCAGTGATGTTTTTAAACAGACATCAACCAAGGTTATTTTCCGGTCAACATCAAATAGGGTTTTTTTTGTCAAAGTATACCTGGAATATTTGTTAGCTGACATCAGTCGGGGCTATTTTTTGGCTAATGTGGGTTGAGTCTATTTTTCAGCCGATGTTGGCTAGACCTAAGGTCAGCATATAAAAAATCCTAGCAGGCGTTGACAAAAAAATCTACCCAATATCGGCTAAAAAATAACTTGGTCGATGCCGACCAATAGAACCTACCCGATGTCGGCCAAAAAATATCATTGGTCAATGTTGGACGAAAAATCCTTAGTCGAAGTTGGCTAAAAAAATAGCCTTGACCAATGTCGGATAAAAAACCTACCCAACATCAACTATAAAATAGCCTTGGCTGATGTTGGCTAAAAAATAGCTCTAACCGATGTCGATGGAAAAAACTCTAGTAGATGCCGACTATAAGAACCTAGTCAATGTCAACTAAAAATAATCATGTCCGATGTCGGTCAAAAATACCTGTAGAAGCAAGCTTCATGATGATGAATCAAGTTGATTCAAGTAGTTTTGATGATAACAAAGATGATGACAAAAAGCCCAAGAGAATGATTTCAAGATTGAGTCAACAAGTTTCAAGAATCAAGAGAAGTTTGATTTTAAGATTCAAGAGAAGAT
The DNA here is from genome assembly GCF_004193775.1 of Glycine soja. NCBI lineage: Eukaryota > Viridiplantae > Streptophyta > Magnoliopsida > Fabales > Fabaceae > Glycine > Glycine soja. The sequence continues at coordinate 13,511,803 of NC_041021.1, forward strand.
GAATTCAAGATTCAAGAGAAGAAATCAAGAAGACTTCACAAGGGAAGTATTGAAAAGATTTTTCAAAAAACAAACATAGCACAGTTTTGTTTTTCAAAAGAGTTTTTCTCAAAATTTTCTAAGTTACCAGAGTTTTTACTCTCTAGTAATCAATTACCAGTTTCCTGTAATCGATTACCAGTGGCAAAGTTTGATTTCAAAAGCTTTCAACTAAATTTGCAACGTTCCAATTGATTTCAAAATGGTGTAATCGATTACAAGATATTGGTAATCTATTACCAGTGTATCTAAACGTTGAAATTTAAAATCAATTGTGAAGAGTCATATCCTTTCATAAAAAGCTTTGTGTAATCGATTACATGGTTTTCGTAATCGATTACCAGTGACAAGTTTTGAATAAAAATCAAGAGATATAACTCTTCCAATGGTTTTCAGGTTTTTCTAAAGGTTATAACTCTTCTAATGGTTTTCTTGACCACACATAAAGAGTCTATAAAAGCAAGACCTTGACTTGCATTTCAATAACAATTATTACAACTTTTACACACAACTTTTTTATAACCTTTTGATATCTTCTTCTTCTTCCTTTGCCAAAAGCTTTCTAAGTTTTCTGGTTTCTAAACTTTGTTCTTTCACAGAAAACAAAAGTGTGCTATTCATCTTTTTCATTCTCTTCTCCCTTTGCCAAAAAGAATTCGACAAGGACTAACCGCTTGAATTTTTTTTTGTGTCTCTCTTCTCCCTTTTCCAAAAGAACAAAGGACTAACCGCCTGAATTCTTTTCTGTCTCCCTTCTCCCTTTTCAAAGAATTCAAAAAGACACAGTCTAAGAATTCTTTAGATTCTTCCCTTTCCCTTAAACAAAAGATTTCAAAGGACTAACCGCCTGAGATATCTTTTGTTTCCCCTTCACAAAGATTCAAAGGACTAACCGCCTGAGAACTTTGTCTTAACACATTGGAGGGTACATCCTTTGCGGTACAAGTAGAGGGTACATCTACTTGGGTTATTGTAACTGAGAACAAGAGAGGGTACATCTCTTGTGGATCAGTTCAAGTGGAGGGTACATCCACTTGGTTGTTCAAAGAGAACAAGGGAGGGTACATCCCTTGTGGATCTTTGCTTGTAAAGGTTTTTACAAGGTTGAAAAGAAATCTCAAGGACCGCAGGTCGCTTGGGGACTAGATGTAGGCACGGGTTGTTGCCAAACCAGTATAAAATTCTTGTGTTTTTCTTTTTCTTCCCTACACTCTTTAATTTCCGCTGTGCACTTTAATTATTGCTTTTACTTTTGGTTAAGTTTCTATTTATGTTCTTTACTTTCTTAACATTATAGTAAAAACCTAATTGAATATAGTAACATTAAGAAGGATAGATTTTTAATTAGTAAAGGTTCATTAATAATTAATTCAACCCCCTCTTCTTAATTATTATGTGGCCACTTGATCCAACAATACCTAGCTGGTGTTAGCAGAAAAAACCCTTGCTAACATCAAGCAAAAAACCTAGCTAATATGGTTAAGAAATAGCTCTGGCTTATGTCAGCCATAAAACCCTAGTCGATGTCAGCAAAAAAATCCTAATTGGTGTCGGCTAAGAAAATCTAGTTGACATCAGCCAAAACACCCTAGCTAACATCGGCTAAAAAATAACCTTAGCCGATGTTGGCTAAAAAACAACTTTGGCTGATGTTGGCTGGAAAAACCTAACTGACGTCGACTGAAAAATCCTAACAGGTGTTTACTCAAAAGTTAGTCATGACTGATGTCAGTAGAAAAAATCTAGCCAACATTGGCCAAAAAAATCATTGGTCATATCAACTGAAAAAACCTAGATGACAACGGCCAAAAAAATCCTTGGCCGACGTTAGCAAAAATTACCACTGACTGATGTCAGTGAGAAAATGACCCTAACCAACATCATCTAAAAAAAATCTTAGCCGATATCGGCAAAAAATAGGTTTGGTTGACATCATAAAAAAAAATTCTAATAAAAAAAACCTCGACCAACGTTAGTGAAAAACAACTTTTGTCGATATCGGTCGTAAAAACTTTGGTCACCCGTAGTGTTGAGCGTTGAACGAGAAAACTTTGGTCACCCGTAGTTCTATGCAAAATAGTAATTCGTCAGTGAAACATAGTGCATCATCATCTGAGGACCCCATACAGAGACAAAATATTCCAATGTTGGATCAATTTCATCCTTGCATCCAGGATTCTATTGAAAACATTATTGATGTCAAAGCGGATGGTAATTGTGGTTATCAGGCAATAGCTGCGTTATTGGGTATGGGTGAAGAATCGCAGTCATTGGTGCGCAACCATCTGCATAAAGAACTAACAAGCTGGTCTGAAGAGTATATCAACCTGGTTCGTGGCATAGAGAGATTTGAGGAATTAAAGTGTTCCCTACTTGTTGACGGATTATCTATGGTGCGTAAGTTCATTGTTATGTCATTTTTTCTTAAAATAACTTTTTAAGTAATCATCATTTGTTGTCTTTTACATGTAGGTTTTGCTATGAGAACATTGTCCTTTACCACCAGTGGCGTTGTTGTGGAGTACACATTGTCATTCTCAAGCAAAGCAGTGGCCCACTCCATACATAGGTAGAATGCAGCGTTACACAACTTTGTCTAGGCTGAAAACCGAATTTGTTGATTTAAGTAAACCATGAACATAAAATGTTATTACCATTGACGTTTGTGTAAACTATTATTTTGTTGACATTCATAATTTTGTTTTCAGTCATTATTTTTAAAAGATAGAAAATAATTAAAAGCTTTGAAAATAATAATCATACGGTTTCATTTGCTAATGGACACAAATTCAAACATTACATTAACTTCAACATAGTTGAAACAAAAAAAATTACATGAAAAACTACAATTAACTAATACTAATTTTGCATTGAATCATGTTGCGACCGAGACATGTTGTCTTCCATTTCCATTACCTATTTACTAAAAACAGCTAAAATTTCTATTGGCCCAAATTTGATCGAGGCCGTACCCGAATCAAATAAACATGAAAATGCAGTAACTAGGAAGTGATCCTAGGTCGTTTCCCAACGAGCAGTGACAAACCAAATGTTCATAATATACTTGCATTAACAGTAATGATTGGGGGGGTTTGGTTGTTTGGTAATTAAAGAGCAGAACAAGTAACTTGAATACGAAACTACTAATATTAAAAACAGGTTGTTTCCTCTGATTCAGAAGCCATTCTCTTATCCTGGGTTATGGAGAATTTGTCCCTAACAGTCAACCACTTAATCCAACCCTCTTTCAATTTACTAAGCGAAAATCAACTTAGGGTTTGCAATACGTGATTAGGCACCACATACACCAGTTAGCCCTTCGTCCATTAAGCATGAACGCAAGTTAGGCTCAGAGGCAATTAATCGAACACGAAGCGTGCACTGATTAATATTCACGAAATTGGGATAACTGGTGAAGGGAAAACTGCCAGGAAACCACATTACAAGCAAAACCTCAAAGAGAGTTGGGCTTCGTCCTCAAAAGGAAACAACACCAGAAAATCTAGCCTTCCATGGATTCAAACAGAAAACGCAAATGAAACATGAAGCAGAAACGTAAATGAGACAGAAACGTAAATGAACAGAAACGTAAATGAAAGTAGAAGAAGAAGCAAGAATGAACTCGTAATTAGAAGCAGAAAATGGAAATTTGCATTAAGAATGAAAACCGTAACAAGGGAACAGAAAAACGTGAAAACCTAAAACCAAAGCTCTGAATAATGAAAATAGCAGAAAATAGAATGCCTTGCACGAATCCCAAGGCTGCTATTTAAAAAGAGTCACTCAAAGTCACTGGGCCCTATTTACAATACTCTGGCCCAAAACGAAATAAACACTGAACAACATAAAAATAAAATTCCGAAATTTCCTAATTAGAAATTAACTAAGGTAAGCGTTGCTTTATTTGCCCTCTTCAAGTCCATAACCAAAATCCGGATTAAGCCCAATGTTTCATTAATTCCTGAAATTAGATTAAAAACATCAAATTAGCTAAATGAGCCCAAATAATAAAACTGCCTGATTAATTGACAATTAAGACCAATCAGTAATTAAAATGGTGCAAAAAGGGTTTAGAAAATAGAAGAAAATGATGGCACATCAAAATCCCCCATACTTAGCCTTTTGCACTCCTAGGCAAAATGAAACAAAGAACAAAATCCAAGGATATCAAAGGGAGACAAACAAAAACATTCACATATTTCTCAATGAACATCAAGGAATAAAAGGAATGGGTAACATCTAACATAAGGAGATCCAAGAAGTCAAGACATTCATGAAAATCATCCAAGCAACCCAATCATGGCAAAATAGTTAATCAGCTCAAGAATGAAAAGTGATAAAGCCTCACAAGATATACACTCTATCTCTCAAGTGTCTAGGCTACTATTTACCCTCAAAGCACCCATGAAAGCAAACACCACATAAACTTGGCAAGATTCTAAAATTGACAATCAACCCATAAACACAAGCACATGAGGATCAAAAGGTCTTTTAAGGTTGTAATGGGGCCAAGGACAAGGTATGGAAAAATATGGAATAAGTGGCTAAATCCCAAAGGGATAGAGGAGCAATGGGGAATAAGTGCATATTAAGAAAAAAATAAGAAAATAAAAAGAAGTAAAGATAAAATTTAAACATAAAGAGTAGAACCAAGAGTTTCATCATTCTTGTGCCATTTAAGATCTTATTCACTCAACTTTATTGCTTTTCTTTTTCTTTTTTTTTTGAATTTTTTTTTTTTTTACTCTATAGCCTTTGAGAAACAACATTTCATTCAGCATGTCAAACATTTAACCAATATACAGTGTACATCAAGTATGGCCCAAAATACATCATGAAGCATAGCCAACAAAACAAGTTATCCAATGAAACAAAAACCCCCCACACTTATTCCCAAAACAATTCCAAAGCTCCAAAATTCCTTAAGGATATGGTGATATCATGGTTTTTCACTTAAGGCTTGTAGTGAGCTTCAAAACAAGGAAAGGGAAACAAGGCTCAAAAGGACTATCAAAGGAATTAATTCAAGGTAAGTTCATTTGGCTAGACGCTTATAAGAACAAAATTGCCTCAATCATTTCCAAATATGCATGTGAATTAGGACGCATTAACAAGAATCAAGCCAAGGCTATTGTGCAAGCAATCAATGGGGCAAAACACACCAAATGATTATGATGATGGATGGCTCAAATTCTCACAAAGGTAAACTCATCACTTTCAAATTGAGCTTTCAAAACTATCATGACATGTAGAGAAGAATCAAGGATTTCAAGTCACAAAATGTCAAAAACATGCAAAGTCGTACGTGCACACAAAATTGACCCAAAATATTAAACTAAAAATCCGACGAAACTAACAACATTAACAAATTAACACGACTAACAAATTAACAAAACCAACAAAACTAGCAAAACCAAAGAACACTCCCCCCCCCCCCCATACTTAAACAACACATTGTCCTCAATGTAGCACAATTAAAAGATTAAAAACAATTAAATCATCAAAGAGAATCGGACAAGTGTAATAAAAGCAAGGAAGGAGATAGGAAAAGAAAAACTCCCTAAGTCATGGTGGAGGAAGAGTAGGGTGGAGTAAAGAAGTCTCTTCCACCACTACGTCCACTAAAGAAGGGTTCGTGAGGAATGGCTTAAGTCGATGTCCGTTGACCTTGAAGCTCTTGTTTGTGGAGTCGCTTTTGATCTCAACTGTACCATAAGGAAAAACATTAGTAACAACAAAAGGACCAATCCACTTAGACCTCAACTTACCACTCATGAGTCCAAGCCTAGAATTATACAATAACACTTTTTGCCCAACCACGAAGTCTTTTTTAACTATCATGCTATCATGGAACTTCTTGGTCTTTTCTTTGTAGAACTTGGCATTCTCGTAGGCTTTTAGGCGGATTTCATCTAACTCACTCAGTTGCAACTTTCTTTCCTCACCAGCTTGATCCATAGAGAAGTTGCAAGTCTTCACTGCCCAGTAAGCTTTGTGCTCAATTTCCACTGGAAGATGACATGCCTTTCCAAAGACAACCCGATAAGGAGACATTCCTATGGGTGCTTTGTAGGCAGTCTGATGTGCCCAGAGAGCATCATCAAGCCTGGTACTCCAATCTTTCCTGCTTGGCTGCACAATCTTCTCTAAAATTCGCTTGATTTCTCGGTTTGAAATTTCTGTCTGTCCATTGGTCTGGGGGTGGTATGGTGTGGATACCCTGTGTACCACCCCGTACTTTTTAAGCAGGGCATGCATTGTCCTGTTGCAAAAATGGGTTCCTTGATCACTAACAATTGCTTTAGGTACTCCAAACCTGCAAAACAGATTAGACCTGACAAAGTCTACGACAACTTTAGCATCGTTAGTTCTAGTGGGCTTGGCTTCCACCCATTTTGAAACATAGTCAACTGCAAGGAGAATGTAAACATAACCAAAAGAGACAGGAAAAGGACCCATGAAATCTATACCCCAGACATCAAACACCTCACAGAATAGCATAGGTTGCTGACGCATTTGTTGTCGCCATGTAAGTGTATTTCCTGCTCTCTGACACTGCTCACAAGTGCTGCAGATCTTCCACGCATCTTTAAAGATGGTGGGCCAATAAAAACCACAATCAAGCACTTTGCGAGCTGTCCTTTGAACACCCAGATGACCTCCCGGTGCGGAAGAATGACAGAACTGCAGAACTGAGTCAGTCTCATGATCTGGAATGCACCGTCTAATGACCTGATCACTGCACAATTTCCACAAGTAGGGGTCATCCCAAATAAAATGCTTAGCATCACTTTTAATTTTATCTTTTTGGGCCTTAGATGCTAAGGGAGGAAAAACAGAAGCAACTAAATAGTTGACAATATTAGTAAACCAGGGAGTAGAAAGAGAGTCAGAAATACTATACAGTATATACAAATGATCATCCGGGAAATCATCCCGAATAGGTGAATCTGCATCAGATATACATTCGATCCGACTCAAATGATCAGCAACTAGATTTTGTGCTCCGATCCTATCACGGATCTCTAAGTCAAACTCTTGGAGCCAGAGCATCCATCGGATCAACCTAGGCTTAGAATCAGCCTTCTTCAACAAGTACTTTAGAGCTGCATGGTCAGTATAAACAATAATGCGGGTACCAAGCAAATAAGATCGAAATTTTTCAAGAGCAAAAACTATGGCTAGAAGCTCTTTCTCAGTAGTAGTATAATTCGCTTGGGCAACATCTAAAGTTCTAGAAGCATAATATATCACCCTGGGCAATTTATCAATTTTCTGAGCAAGGACAGCCCCCAATGCATAATTTGATGCATCACACATAAGCTCAAAAGGGGCTGTCCAATCGGGTGCCTGGATGATGGGGGTGGTAGTCAACGCTCTTTTGAGGCAATCAAAAGCCTCTTTGCATCTGTCATTAAAGTCAAACTCCACCTCCTTTTGCAACAAGTTGGACAGTGGAAGGGCTACTTTGCTAAAATCCCTTATAAAGCGCCTATAGAATCCTCCATGACCAAGAAAAGATCGCACCTCTCACACACAAGAGGGGTAAGGCAATTGTGAAATAACAGAAATTTTTGCAGGATCTACTTCAATACCCTTATTGGAAATAATGTGGCCTAAAACTATACCTTGCTCAACCATAAAATGACATTTTTCAAAATTTAGAACGAGGTTAGTTTCAATGCATCTATTCAAAACTTTTTCCAAACTATTCAAACAACCATCAAAAGAGGATCCATATACAGTGAAATCATCCATAAACACCTCTATGCAATTTTCTAAAAAATCACTGAAAATACTAATCATGCACCGCTGGAAGGTACCAGGGGCATTGCACAGGCCGAAAGGCATCCTCCTATAGGCAAAAGTGCCGAAGGGGCAGGTGAATGTGGTCTTTTCCTGATCCTCAGGAGCAATAGTAATTTGCATATAACCAGAAAAACCATCAAGGAAACAGTAGTGGGATTTACCTGCCAGGCGTTCAAGCATCTGGTCAATGAATGGCAGGGGAAAATGGTCCTTTTTGGTAACCTGGTTCAGCCTCCTATAGTCAATGCAGACTCTCCAACTGTTCTGCACCCGAGTAGGAATCAGCTCCTCCTTCTCATTTCTGATCACTGTGAGGCCAGTCTTTTTCGGGACTACCTGGACGGGACTCACCCATTGGCTGTCGGAGATAGGATAAATGATTCCAGCTTGCAAAAGCTTGGTTATCTCCTTCTTCACTACATCAAGAATCACCGGGTTGAGTCTTCTCTATGGCTGTCTTACTAGTTTAGCTCCATCCTCTAAATTTATTCGATGCATAAATGTGGATGGGCTAATACCAGGAATGTCCGCCAGGGTCTAGCCTATAGCCTTCTTATGCTTCTTGAGAACTGACAACAACTTCTTCTCTTGCTCATCAGCAAGGGAGGCAGATATAATCACTGGAAAACTCTTGCTATCATCCAAGTAAGCGTATTTTAAATTTGATGGCAGAGGCTTCAATTCTGATGTGGTTGGCTGGACAGTGGTAGAAGGAGATGGTTTCTCAGCCTTTACCTCATAAAGAAAGTCAGAGGTATGTGTACTTCCTGAAACATGGTTAGTCCTATCTGACTCTATAAAATCAATCTCGAGAGGTAAAACACCACCACCAGACATGCAATCAATATCACTCTCAGATTCACTCTCAGCATCAAATTCAGACATATGATCAAGTACAATTTCAGACTCAATGCATGAAGAGTGAGAGGCATGCAGATTAGAATAAAGATCAGTCATGTATTCATCAACAACATGGTCAATTATTTCAGCACGAAATACAGAAAGATCTTCATATGGGTATTTCATAGCATCCAGAATATTAAAATGAACAGTTATGTCACCAAATTCCATAGACAGTGTGCCTGCATAAACATCTATCTTAGTTCTAGCAGTTTTCATAAAGGGTCTGCCTAGAATGATGGGAACTGATCCTTGAGAAAATCCATCTTCCATATTCAAGATATAAAAATCAACAGGGAAAATCAGTTCACCAACTCTAACTAAGACATCTTCTATGAAACCAATAGGATAGGCAACACTTCTATTAGCTAAATGAATTACCACATCAGTTGACTACAAGGGACCTAGAGATAGAGAATTAAAAATCGACAGAGGCATAACACTAACAGAGGCTCCTAAATCTAGCATGGCATTGTCAAACTTACTATTCCCTATAATACAAGGTATGCTGAATGTACCTGGATCTTTGCATTTTTCAGGAATTTGAGGAACAGATTACCAATCAATGCGGAGACATTTCTGCCCATGCTAATTCGTTCACTTCCTTTAAGCTTCCGCTTATTAGTGCACATCTCCTTCAAGAATTTGGCATATCTTGGAATTTGCTTTATTGCATCCAACAGAGGTATGTTTACCTCTACTTTTCTAAACGTTTCCAAGATCTCTTTCTCTGCCTCTTCCATTTTTTTGTTGGAAACTGCTCTTGGAGGGAATGGAAGAGGGGAATGTACTGCTTCTGCAAATCAGAATTACATGTGGAAGAAGATTCACCTGCACAGAAATTGTTAGGTAAATTTTTGTCATCACCTTTTTCTGGAGTAGAGCGAAGTTTGGCAGGTTCATTTGCAGATGAGGAAGGTGCTACGGGTTGAGGTCCTTGACACTGCTTTCCCGACCTCAATGAAATGGCACTGACATTTTTGGGATTTTGGACAGCTTGAGAAGGCAGCTTGTCAGAATTTTGGGACTGTTGTTGATTCAATTGGGTAGCCAATTGTCCCATCTGATTGGTTAAGCTCTGAATGGAGGCTCTGGTCTCTTGCTGAAACTGCATGTTCTGCATAGTCATTTGCCTCACAAGTTCTTCGAGGGAAGGTTGTGGAGGGGCCTCAACTGTTGGCTGTTTCTGGGGTTGTTGCTGTTGTTGGATTGGTGGAGGAATGTATGGTCTGCTTGGGCCAACAGCATTTTCGAAGGAAGGAGCAGGCTGCTGTTGTTGTTGCTGAGGGCTGGACCATCTGAGGTTAGGGTGATTCCTCCATACAGGGTTATATCTGTTGCTGGAGAGGTCATAATTGTTCTGCTGTGGTTGATTTTGCTGCTGAGGTTGAGGAGGTCTATTGTAAATATTAGCAGCATAAGCTTTCGGCTGCTCAATTGCTCCAGGTTGCTGCATGGAAGGGCAAAGGTCTGTATGGTGGTCAGCAGAGGAGCACAAACCACAAACCCTTGCGACAAGTACAGATTTCTGATTCAAGGCCAGCTGGGTTACCAGGTTAACCAATGCATCCAGTTTGCCTTCAAGCTTCTTAGTTTCAGATGATGCAGATGGGTTTGTAGCTACCTCATGCACTCCTCTAATGACTATGGCATCATTTATGGCGCTAAACTGCTGGGAGTTGGAAGCCATCTTCTCATTAAATTTTTGGCTTCAGTAGGAGTCATGTCTCCAAGGACTCCACCACTGGCAGCATCTATCATACTTCTCTCCATATTACTGAGTCCTTCATAAAAATATTGGAGAAGAAGCTATTCTGAAATCTGATGGTGGGGGCAACTGGCACATAGTTTCTTAAATCTCTCCCAGTACTCATACAGGCTCTCTCCACTGAGTTGTCTAATACCTGAGATATCCTTCCTGATGGTTGTGGTCCTAGAAGCAGGGAAAAATTTTTCTAAGAATACTCTCTTAAGGTCATCCCAGCTCGTGATGGACCTTGGAGCAAGGTAATACAACCAGTCCTTTGCCACTCCCTCTAATGAATGAGGAAAAGCCTTCAGAAATATGTGATCCTCTTGGACATCTGGGGGTTTCATGGTGGAGCAGACAATATGAAATTCCTTCAAATGTTTGTGCGGGTCTTCACCTGCAAGGCCATGAAACTTTGGAAGCAAATGAATCAGTCCAGTTTTAAGAACATATGGGACATCCTCATCAGGGTATTGGATGCACAAGCTTTCGTAGGTGAAATCAGGTGCAGCCATTTCCCTTAGAGTCCTCTCACGGGGTGGAGGTTGTGCCATGTTCTCAGAATGTGCAAAATCAGAATGCTCAGAATCAGAATGCTCAAAATTATAATGCTCAAGATCAGGATGTTCAAAATCACCAATAACAGAATGCACAGATTCACCAGTAATGGAATGCTCAGAATGATCAAAAGGTATAAAATGATGCCTAACTAATCTATGAAATGTCCTATCTATCTCAGGATCAAAGGGTTGTAAGTCAGATGGATTGTCTCTAGTCATACACTACATTCAGCATGCACACAACTAGTTGCCTTATCATGTAAATAAAGGTGTAGGTTTGAACTACAGCTACCCTCAAATGATATCCAAATGACTTGAAATTTTGTGAGCAACCTTATAAAATGATGAGAAGATAGCACAAAAAATTTCAGACAAAAATTCAAAGTCTAACTACAAAAGCTAAAAATGGTAAGTTAAGAAAAATAAGTGAATAAAACTTGAAAAAATAAAAAACTTTTGACAGAATCGCTTTTTTAGACGATGGAGAGCTCAGCCGGCCATAGGTCAGCTACCATGGCGTAGGAAATTTTTTTCTACCCCAAATGCATATATAATAATTGCGATTCTGATAACCGGAGCAAAAGTTATGGCCGTTTGAAGTTTTGACAAACACAAAATTTGCTAGTTTTTTGGAACTTTCAAATCTGACCAAACTAAAGGCTCTAGCTATTTTTCCCACAAAATATGGATTAAAAGAAGTTACCACAAAAAAATTCAGCCAAAAATAACAACCCTAGCTACTAAAACAAAAAATCTCAAATAATTCAGCATGGGTGGTCGCTAAAATCCGTCTCTAATTGATTTCTACTACTACTCTGTTTTTGCCGCAAGCACAATCTTCACAGCAAAACACCCAAGACTGAAACAGGGGAAACGCTTAATGGGAAAACTGACACAGAACACACATTAAACAAAATACCAGGACACTAAACAACACTAACACACATACTAACACAATACTAACAATTAAACACAAAACACGAAAGGATTAAACACACAACACTAGCTAGCTATTATGAACCTTTGGACACTGCTCCCCGGCAACGGCGCCAAATTTGATCGAGGCCGTACCCGAATCAAATAAACATGAAAATGCTGTAACTAGGAAGTGATCCTAGGTCGTTTCCCAACGAGCAGTGACAAACCAAATGTTCATAATATACTTGCATTAACAGTAACGATTGGGGGGGGTTTGGTTGTTTGGTAATTAAAGAGCAGAACAAGTAACTTGAATACGAAACTACTAATATTAAAAACAGGTTGTTTCCTCTGATTTAGAAGCCATTCTCTTATCCTGGGTTATGGAGAATTCGTCCCTAACAGTCAACCACTTAATCCAACCCTATTTCAATTTACTAAGCGAAAATCAACTTAGGGTTTGCAATACGTGATTAGGCACCACATACACCAGTTAGCCCTTCGTCCATTAAGCATGAACGCAAGTTAGGCTCAGAGGCAATTAATCGAACACGAAGCGTGCACTGATTAATATTCACGAAATTGGGATAACTGGTGAAGGGAAAACTGCCAGGAAACCACATTACAAGTGAAACCTCAAAGAGAGTTGGGCTTCGTCCTCAAAAGGAAACAACAGCAGAAAATCTAGCCTTCCATGGATTCAAACAGAAAACGCAAATGAAACATGAAGCAGAAACGTAAATGAGACAGAAACGTAAATGAACAGAAACGTAAATGAAAGTAGAAGAAGAAGCAAGAATGAACTCGTAATTAGAAGCAGAAAATGGAAATTTGCATTAAGAACGAAAACCGTAACAAGGGAACAGAAAAACGTGAAAACCTAAAACCAAAGCTCTGAATAATGAAAATAGCAGAAAATAGAATGCCTTGCACGAATCCCAAGGCTGCTATTTAAAAAGAGTCACTCAAAGTCACTGGGCCCTATTTACAATACTCTGACCCAAAACGAAATAAACACTGAACAACATAAAAATAAAATTGCGAAATTTCCTAATTAGAAATTAACTAAGGGTTTAGAAAATAGAAGAAAATGATGGCACATCACACGTCATCATCAGTTTTCAACTCAATAATTTTAAATTTGATAACTTTGTCTGAATACTCATAATGACCTAGTTGTCGAAAAAACAATTGCCTTACCGTTTGTGATTCATGAATACCATAAGGGGGAATCCCTTGAGGTGCAACTTGCTTGATCAAATCCTTCAATTCATCGATGGTACATATGGAAGGAATGTCAAATTTTTTTGGATTTTTTCCTGTGAACGAGTAACCGACAAAGTCGTGTTGGCATGGCATGTTCCACCTCCCGTTGTAATATAGCAGGGCATCATGAGTAGGGGTCATAGTTGCTTGAAGTAAGTTTAATATACCATCCGGTATTCTGCCAATGATGCATAATAACTCAATCGGGCCAACACACGAGAATTGATGATTACACATTAACATTGTGTTAACATCATCATCGTTTTTCAATTGCATAGATTGAAAGAGAAATTGGTTACCTGCATCTGTGAATGGCCGCCGGTAGTAAATTTCATCCAAATATTGATTGTTGATTAGCTGAATGGTATTGTCCATTCTACTTTTTAGCGTTTGAAAACCACAATCATTAGGTACTCGAATGGGTATTGGAGTGGAACATCAGAAATAAACACTAGTTTCGTTGTGAATAATTGATCCATTCAGAAAAATAGCTAATTTGTAGTTCACAATCGTTTGACTGCTTGTTTCTCCCAAAAATCCCATAGTTTGTTGTAAAATTTGGTTTGTCAAGTTGTTTTGGGAGAGAATGTGTGATTTTTGAGAGTGTTGGTGTGATATATATAGATGGTGTTCACTAAGACTACTTGATTTTTTTTTTAAATAGACACGCGCGCAGATTTGTGTGTGTGTTGTCAAGTACAACAATGTCGTGTCACGCTTTATGTTGCATCAAATATGTATTGCTTTTAAAAATACGCATGCATTTCACAGTGTGTTGTCAAGTTTGATAACGATGTATCATACATGCGTAATTTATTTTGTTGCACGAATTAGTTTATTTCGTAACATAACATTAATGGCTAATTAACAATAAACGAATCACAAAAATTTATATCACATAATCATTAAAATTAAAAATTAACCAAATGAACCAAATAAATAAATTATCCACAAAATTAAAAATATTCCAAATAAATAACCAAATGTCACTGTAAAAAAATAAATGTATCAAATAAATAAATTATCCAAAAAATTATAAATGACATATACAAGGCAAAAATAAAACAACTTCAATGACTATCCATACGCCGCCTACGCCTCAATCTGTGACCTACAGTTGGTTGGCCAATGTAGCTTCTTGCAATGCCCATACATTCTTCAACAACAGTATAGGCTTCTGTTCCTTCGATCAAGATCCTCAAGTTTAGTAGCCTCTCCAACTTATAATCAATTGCTACAAAGCCATCCTAGCAAGTGAAAAAAAAAACATAACAATTATTAGTAATAAAATACTAAAGAAATCAACAAACACAAATACCAAAAAAAAAAAATATTACCACTGCATGTCAAACATGATGGACATCAATGTCTGCCTCATTAGGTGCCGCTGCTGCCATCGGTTGCTAATACATATCTGGTTCAACAAATTCCTCATATTGCTAAACCGGCGAAACTCTAGGAAGATCCCCTGGCTATGCTGGACTCATGAATGGGTGCGAGATCATGTAAAACCAATCCATGTAATCTGGCGAACAGTGGCCAGGCACTGCACATAATTGCCCTACAAGTGCAATGTACTCACCAAACTGCATCCATCTATCATCAATTTCTTCAACAAAGAGCGAAGACGCAACAGGATGTGGCAGAATAGCCTGGATGTAGCCAAACTGTCGTATAACCCTCTCCGGTCGATGAATGACTGTTAAGGGGCCCCATCTGAGATGGTCGAAAAATAATGAGATGACCCCAATTCTCTAAATGAACGGTGGTCACCGTACGGAATCCAGCACACCACGTCAGGGGTCAGTCTATCAAGACGCCTGCGATACGTGGAAACGAGCAGTATCTTGCCAAAGGTTCATCGACATGCACACACTCTCCTCTCATCATAATCCTTGGCAGGAACAGCGGAACCAACGGATGGAAAATACCCGTAGATCCAACACTAAATATATTTTGCAAACATATTCTTTAAAATACACGACAACATATAATATTCAACTTCAATGAAAAAAAAATTTATAACATCTTAACTAACCTGTAATAGAGTGATATATCCTGCAAGCTGTCTCGTCGTGCTCTTGGACGCATCATTTAAATTATCATACATGTTCACAAGTGCAGCAACGCCCCAAGCGTAACCCCCACTCTGCGTTAAGTCACGTAGTGCATCCAAGAATACCACGTGCACGTGTGTGGCACTCTTGTTAGCAAAGAGTGTACATCCAAGCAGATGCAACAAATACGCTCGCACTGCTACGATCCAGTGACATACCTCGATCTTCATCTCATACACGTCACATAACCACGATAGTCGAACATAAGAGTCATGACATTGAATCGTCTCAGCTCTCGCCTCTGCAACGTTGACCTTGAGTAATTCCACCAACATTTTGAAAGCGTCGTCGACATGAAGTAGCTTAAAGCTATGGAACGCCCTACAATAGGCAGATGTAGCAACGACGGGACGTCATCCAAGGTGATAGTCACCTCTTCGACGGGCAAATGGAAACTGCTAGTTTCCTTATGCTAGCGTTCCACAAAAGCAGACATTTGTTTTCGGTCGCCGGTATCTAGGGAACAGGTTATCAAAGGACTTAGTCCACTAGCCGCCACAAGGCCTTCAATCTCTGGAGCAGGCCTCCCGAACTTAGCCATCTTCCTTCCATGGGAAGATAGCTTCAGCTCAGGACGTTCCTGTAAATAATAATATCAATGATGTAATAAAATTATTAACTAGTAAACTACGTTCTTTATGTTTTTTAAAAATTACATACCTCTCCATTCCAGATTCTCAAAGCAATGTGATTTTCAAAATCTCTGAGAACTTATGTGTCATGGGGTTCGCCTGGAAAACCCTCAACATTAGTAACAACTTCTTCAATAGGTGCTTTTGGCTGCTCTTCGTTCAATTCCTCCGCGGCTGTAGGAGAGTCCTCGACAACACGCTTTTGTTGTCACTGTCTACGAACTAATGCAGTAGGCCTTCGCCACTAGGGGGCATCATCGTCACTCGCGTCTCTCCTCCCCAAGACTTTTCCTATTGCCCAGCCTAAAGCCCGACCAAGACCTCTAGTTCTAACCATTATTTGCACAATAATTATCGTGTTTTTTATATTCAATAATCTAATCTGATCTTACTAATATGATCTTACTCTTAATATGGGAAATCTAATCTAATCTAATCTAATGTAATCTTATATTATCATACATAATTAAATAAAAAAACTAGCCAAATTATATAAAAAGGGAGACTAACATATAAATCAGAAAAATTATCAACAAGACTAACCAAATAAGTCCATACATGATTAAATTTCACAAATGATTACAATACACTAAAAAATAATTACACTAATTTTTTTTAAAAAAAAATCAGTAAAATAAAAAAAATTAAAAAATAACTCCAAATTTTTTTACCAAACATAACATTATTAAAAAAACTTTAAAAAATATTTTAAAAAAATATCATACAAATCACTGATCCATATGACAATAACACTAATTAAATTTTAATAAATAACTAAAATAATTTTTTTTACCATACATAACAGCTATTAAAAAAATTTATAAATAACTCACAATAATTTGTTAAAAAATTGCAACAAAAAAAAATTTTAACATAATTATTTTTAATTTTAAAAAATACCATAATTTAAAAAAAAATACCATATAGATCATATGGTTCATACGGATTGACTCCGTATGACCCATACGAATCACTGATCCGTATGACAATAACGCTAATTAAATTTTAATAAATATAACTAAAATAATTTTTTTATCATACATAACAGCTATTAAAAAAATTTAAAAATAACTCACAAGAATTTGTTAAAAAATTGCAACAAAAAAAAAAATTTAACATAATGTTTTTTAATTTAAAAAAATACCATACGGATCACTAACCCGAATGGCAATAAGGCTTATTAAATTTTAATAAATATAACTAAAATAATTTTTTTACCATACATAACAGCTATTAAAAAAAATTTAAAATAACTCACAAGAATTTGTTAAAAAATTTCAAAATAAATAAAATTTAAACATAATTTTTTTAATTTAAAAAATACCATGGATCCGTATGGCAATAACGCTAATTAATTTTTAATAAATAACTAAAATAATTGTTTTTACCATACATAACAACTATTAAAAAAATTTAAAAATAACTCACTCACAAGGATTTTTTTTAAAATTGCAACAACAATTTTCATTTATTTAATTAATAATTTTTTTAAAAAAATACCATATGGGTCAATTCGTATGGCCACAACACACTGTGAAATTTTTTTAATAATAACTAAAATAACTTTTACCAAAAATAAAAGGAAAAAAAGATTCAAATAAGTTTAAAAAGAAAAAAAAACATAGGGATTAGTAATCCGTATGAACTGATCCATATGGGTCATACGGATTCAACCCGTATGACCCATACGGATCATCAATCTGTATGGATTTTTGTCGGCAACATGCCATTTTTTTTTGCAACAGGTCATTTTTTTCCGGCAAAGCTTAAAAAAAAACCAACACCAACAACAGCAAACACCAAAAACCTATTACATAAAACAATACAATCATGCAACAACATCATAATAGCAAGAAATCATTGAACTCTTCAACAAAAACAACTTGAAAGTGGGAAGAGGAACAAGAAGAAGAACTGAACAAGAAGAACACCACTTACCTCGAAGAAGATTTTCCAACGAACGAGAAGAAGAACTGAAGAAGACGAAGGACCAACAACCACCAACAGCAACAACCACTAACATAGAGGAAGACGAAGGATGAGCAGAAGAGGAACAAGCACCAACACCAACGGTGACAGGAAGAGGAAGAAGCGGCCGTAGGAAGAGGATACGAAGGATTCACGTTGTACGGATGAAAAGGTAAAAATATTTATATTATTAAGATGAAGGACATTTTTGCCATTTCACCACTGGTGCTGGGTGCCCCAGCAAAAATATTGGGTGCACCAAGTAACATCGTACCAATTTTTGTGAGTGTTTCCAATGGCTAGAGAATGGCTCTTAAGGGTTTACCAAAATTTGACCCACAAGAAATAATGAAAAATAAAATATGATTCCAGATAGCTGAGAAATAAACAAAAAAAATCAAAATAAAATACTTGGGGTTCGCCAATGAGTCTTAAAAAATTACAAGATCTAATGACCCCAAAAACTATAGAACAAGTCTTCCATCTTAAAAATTATTTTCAAAAATCAAAACAGGTTTCAGCCATATCACCCATTTGAAGCATTTTTTTTTTCATTTTTCAACTCATGCACAAAACTAAGTCATTTCTATGCAAAAATAACTCATGAACAGTTCAAACATCACATAATGAACATGGTTTATGAGTAAAATCCAAAAACTCCCCATGCCACTAGGAGAAAAGAAGAGATGAAGAGATTAAGAGCAAAATCACACAAAACCACTTAGAATTCCACAATTTTTTTAATTGAAAAACAAAAACTCCCCTCCCCTTGGCTAGCTAGGGTCAGCGCACCATGTAGGTCTCTTGGAGTGCTATTGTGGTGCTTAAATAGGATTCCCAATCCGTTGAGATTTTGTGCTGTGAATGCAAGATCTCAGTGACGTTTAATTATTATTGATTTATTTAGGTAAAATCAAGCCAAATAGCCATATTCTCTATGTTTTGTTTCAGCATCATCAGCTTATGCTGGCAGATCTTAGTCTATAATTTTGAGGGTCATATAATATAGGCATAGATATGTTTTTATCCCTAAGAAGTACTATCTTCTCTAATGAATTTTTATTTTGCGTTGAGTCCTTAATAAAACAACAATTTTATTTTTGGTTCTTAATATTTTGTTTTAGTTCATGATAAATTAGCAAAATTTATATTTGTTCATAATAAACTAATGAATTTTGTTTTAGTCATGACTAATTACAAATGAAAATAATTATCAAAGAACAAACATAAAATTAACTAATTCAGTATGGACTAAAAAAAGGTATCAATGACCAAATATGAAATTGTTGTTTTATTAGGGACTTAATGTAAAACAAATTTTATTAGGAAGTAAACACAAAAATCGAATATTAGTAAGTATCAAAAATACATTTAAGTCTAATATTCAACAAATGTTTGGAGATCATGTGATAGAATAAAGCTACTTACACCTCCAAATCCCACAAAAAGAAACAGACCCTATTACTATAGCTTGCAAGGATATCTTTGAGGGTTCCGATCATGACAATAGCACTCCTCCAAAGTTCAAAAAAAAAAAAAAAAAAACTTCGTACCCTATTGCCCAGAGGCTCTTCGCTATGCGAAGGTATGGAGGAGGGATATTGTACACAGCCTTACCCTGGCATATGCAAAGAGGCTGTTTCCGGATTCGAACCCATGACTAACAAGTCACCAGGGCACAACTTTACCGCTGCACCAGGGCTCGCCCTCAAAGTTCAAAAAATAAAAATAAAAATAAAACAATTTTCCCACAGTTCAACCAAATGTGTTAGATAAACCAAAAAACAAAATAGAACATAAATTTTTTATTCATAAGCAGAACCATATACTGAAAAACCTTACCTACAAACGCAAAAATCGAATATTAGTAAGAATCAAAAACATATTTAAGTCTATAATATTCAACAAATGTTTGGAGATCATGAGATAGAATAAAGCTACTTACACCTCCAAATCCACAAAAAGAAACAGACCCTATTACTATAGCTTGCAAGGATATCCTTCTGAGGGTTCTGAGCATGACAATAGCACTCCTCCAAAGTTCAAAAAATAAAAATAAAACAATTCTCCCACAGTTCAATCAAATGTGTAAGATAAACCAGAAAAACAAAATAGCACATAAAACAGTTTATTCATAAGCAGAACCATATACTGAAAAGCCTTACCTACAAGAGCAGAAAAGATGATTTGGGAGAAGAAAGGACAAAATCTTTTATGAAGACATTATTGGAAATACAAAGCATTCGGATTTTCAACATGAGTACATTATCTCACATGGATGACCTTATTGGCTCATTCTCAACTCACTTGGTACTAGCTATAACTGGTTGCGAATAAGTTTGGCAGCAGCAACCATATTGGTGAGGGCAGGTTTGACCTCAGTGTATTTGCGTGTCTTAAGGCCACAATCTGGGTTGACCCAGAGAATGCTGCTTTCAAGAACTGCAAGCATCTTGTTGATCCTGTCAGCAATTTCTTCTGTGGGAGGAATCCTGGGTGAGTGAATATCATAAACGCCAGGACCAATGCCGGCACCATATTTCACTCCCTCATGGAAGACCGAAAGTAACTTCTCATCTGATCTGGAGTTCTCAATGGTGATCACATCAGCATCCATGTCTATGATTGAGTGAATGATGTCATTGAAGTTGGAGTAGCACATGTGAGTGTGAATCTGTGAAATATCACGATATATTAATATTAATATATAAGATTGTGTAATCATTATTAAAGATTGAAACATGAGAAGTGAAGCTGAACCTGAGTAGTGTCCTCCACACCACAGTTGGTAATCCTAAATGAGTGAACAGCCCAGTTTAGATAGAAAGCCTCCTCAGACTTCCTCAGAGGTAAACCTTCTCTTAGAGCAGCCTCATCAATCTGGATGACAGTAATACCAGCTTTCTCAAGATCCTCAACCTCATCCTTGATAGCCAAAGCAATCTGGTAACATGTTTCAAATCTAATAACAAATAGATAATGTTAAATGAACAGATATCCAGCAAAACAAATCATTTAAATCAGCATGGTAGTCATAAAGGATTATTTTCATACCTTGGTTGGTCATCTCTAACAAAGGACCAGTTCAGAATAGTAACAGGGCCAGTAAGCATTCCCTTCATTGGTCGTTTGGTCAAACTTTGAGCAGTTGAAGACCAGAAAACTGTCATGGGCTTGGGACGGCTCACATCACCATAGATGATGGGAGGTTTGACACAGCGGGATCCATATGATTGCACCCACCCATTGGCAGTAAATGCAAAGCCAGATAATTGCTCTCCAAAGTACTCAACCATGTCATTCCTCTGAATTGGCAAGATTTTTCAACAATTAAATTTTTAGCCATATTTCACTTAAGAAAGAGGTCTTTATTAAACTACCAATAATAACAAATATCATCTCTCCTCACCTCGGGCTCTCCATGCACCAAGACATCAATGTCAAGTTCTTCCTGGAGCTTTACAACATTGTAAATTTCCTCCTTAATGAAACGGATATAATCTTCCTCGGAGATCCTATTCACATAGTAAACATGTAGCAGTTTATATGTCAAACTGTAATAATCATTGGTTTGGCAGGTGACAGAAGATGAAAACTTCATACTCACTTGTTAGCCTTGAATTCACGACGAACTCTTCTAAGATCGGCAGTTTGAGGGAAAGATCCAATTGTAGTTGTTGGAAGAACAGAAAGATTCAATTTCTTCTGTTGAGCATCCAACCTGGCACTAACATTTGTGGCCCTCCGATGATCAGAGCCCTTCAGAGCAGCAGCCTAAGAAAATAAAACAAACAGTTTTAAGAATTCTTCTAAATAAAATTTATCAAGTAAAAGACCAAATTGAAAATCCTGATGAGCACTCACGGCTTTTTGGACAGCCTCATTTATCACCCTTGGGGAGGACTTCCTTGAAGCCAAGGCAGCAGCATTAGCAGAAAAGAAAACCTGCAAAAGGACAGGCAATAAAAAACAGAATGACATCAAGTTTGTGACAAAAAGCCTTCAATGGGTTTGATGTACCTCATCCTTCTGTCCAGACAATGCCTTGGCCAAGGCATTTACTTCAACAACTTTTTGTGCTGCAAATGCAAGCCAAGACTTAATCTCTTGGTCCAATTTGGTCTCATTCACCAGATCAACTGCAGTGTGAAGAAGAGAACACGACGTGGAAACCACAACCTTGTCTGCAGAAGAAAAAGATCGTTCCTATTTAGTTTCTAGTGTGCTATAAAAATGTTAATTGAAAACAAGTACCATTTCCAACAATGTCTCCAAGTGCCTGAAGGGTGTTCAGAGAAGATGCAAAATTATTGGCCCAAATATTTCTTCCATCAACAACACCAGCAAAAAGAAATTTTCCAGATGGAAATCCTTGCTTTATCAAATCAAGGGTCTTTGTTCCACGAACAATGTCAAACCCATATGCAGTAACAGCCTTCAAAGAGGTGAGTGTTTTGTATGCTTCAGCAGGGACATCAGCAAAGTATGTCTCAATCAGAACATTCAAACCAGATAAACTTGACTCTAACTCTGCGTAGGCATGGGTAAATGCTTGTAACTGGTGGGCATTGAGATCCTTCACAAGGGTAGGTTCATCAAACTGGATCCAAGTAGCACCAGCTGCCTTCAGTTCAGCCACAACTTCCCTACATTAAATAACAAAGTATGATTGAAGCAACTTTAGTATATGATTCAAGAACAAATCACTACTTTAAGACCATACCTGTAGACAGGAAGGATCTTGTCAATTAGGGAAAGAAGGGAAAATGACTTCTCAACACCCTTAGCTGGTTTTGACAGCAACAAGTAAGAAACAGGTCCCACAAGCACAGGTACAGTATTAATTCCCAGCTGCATATTAGAAAGAAGGTTATAAGCATCAGTGGATGAAGTTAATAATCCAAAATAACTTCTTTTTCCCTTTTGTAATAAACATTCTTCCCAGATCAGAGTCTTTTGTAGTATGTCATAGGTCATGCAGTGAAGATTTTTCTAAGACCAGAGTCTACAGTTGTTCATTATGAAATCAAATGTAGGATAGTTGTGCTAACGCTATCTTTGAACTTACAACTTTAGCCTCTTTGTATTCATCCACAACCTTGTGTGATGCATAGGAGAACTTAACATCTGGACCCAATTCAGGAACAATGTAATGACTGTACCATAAGGGATTATAAGTTTGTTAGAACTGACAAATATGAAACCAATTGACATATTCGATTTTGCATTTATATATTTAATTCAAATACACTAAACCTTTCAAAGTCCCATGTCCCCATCAAAATTTCCATTCATACACTAACCCTTTCATTTTAATCATGTTTGTAAAACTCAAAAATTTAGAAGGGGGCGATGATTCACTTACTAGTTTGTGTCAAACCACTTGGTCATTTCCATAGCTGGTACAGATGAATTCCCTCTTGCCATCGAGAAGTAAACATCAAACCCAATCTCCCCACCATTCCAATTATATCTAGATGGAACTGCCCCAAGCATGGCTGTTGTGTCCAGTACTTGATCATAGTATGAGAAAGTGTTGCTAGGAATATACTTTATTCCAGCATCAGCCATCTGCTTCCAGATGGCTGACCTAAGGTCAGCAGCAACCTTCTGCAGATCATCAGCACTACTCTTTCCATCCCAAAAAGATTCCAAAGCAAACTTAAGTTCTCTCTTGGGTCCCATGCGTGGATAACCAACAATATGAGATGCCATTGCTCTGTCATTGCAAAATGCAAATCCACAATTTGAATACCTCATACGACCAAGTAAGTTCAAAAATAAAAAATATTTCTTACAGATCCAATTATATCAATATATCCATTCCAAATAAGAAAATAAATAATGGAATGACAGTATTGATAGTTAATAGAAATCTGTGGGTTCAAGACATCTAAATAAATCTTGTAAACAAAATTTTTTTATAGAGACTGATGAAAACCACCAAATTTTTTGCACATGTATGGTCTATGTGGGAACCAGGATCTAACATTCTCTTCAACAATAAAAGTGTATGATTAAAAGATCTAATTGACCACTTAATTCAGCCCTTCAGTTTTTAATTAGTGGTACTGGAGATACTACAAACATCAATAATGAACTTTGATCAACTACTACATAGTTACAAATGAAGAAGAATGCTTGAAAGTATCACATGTGGCCTTCCATATTAGTTTCTTTAGCTGAATGTGGACAGACAACATGAGCAGACTATTACTGACATTACACCTCCAGTAATGAAGCAATATATATATATATATATATATATATATATATATATATATATATATATATATAACAATCAATTATGGAGTCCGAAGTTAGAAGACCATTCGTGAGATTGTTTCTTCACTTCCCCCATATAAGTGAATGATTGTGACAATGAAATTAATTAAAAAAAAACACCATAGCCAAGAAATGAGAATTTTCACTAACAACATTGCAGCATATCAATCCAACATTTCATCCTTTATGTATGAATAAAATGAACAAATTCTTTTACCTCAAGATCATATTCAAAGGTGTGCTTTCATTTGTACAGCACAAATAAATATCAGAATGTCCATTATGAAATATAAATATGTACCAATCATTTGAGCCATGGTCCTTAATCTTTCATTGCATACTGAACATAAATCTTTCTATTGTCTTCAATTCAAGTTCTATAAACCTAAGGCAACCTACAATCTTGGCCCAGTCTCAATTATGCTCCTTCCTACTTTTAAAAATTAACTCTTTAATTGAAATTCAATTCCAACTGTAAGAACATATTCGGAGCAACAAAACAGCCACCGCACTTCTGTATTTTAGAAATTATAGTGATTAAACAAAATAAAAATTAAAATTAAACAAAAAGTTACCAACTCTTAAAAACACACACCAAAAGAAAAGAAAAAATCAGTTGAGAGTCAGAAGCATGAGAAGGGAAGCCATTAACTTGCACATGTGATTATGTGAAATTCAAATTCAACCTCAAGAGAGCATCAAAAATCAAATTTTGAAGGTAAAGAGATAGCAAAACCACAAAGGATAAGCAAAAACCCATTTCGGGGCATCGATCAAAGTCTCAGTTAAACTGAACCATTTCGTTCCATGATTGAAAATGGCAGAAAAAGCCATAAAATAACAATTAAAAATTGAAAGAAAAAAACGATGAGATAGAAAGAAAAGGAGAACGCACCGAGAAGAAGTGGCACGAACAGAGAAGCGAAGAGAAGAGGATGAGAAGGAGAGAGTGCAGAGTGAGATCGTAAACGGCGCCACACACTGAATAGAGGAGAGTTTGTACATTTATACTACTAACTTCACTTCTCTCTCTTCTTACTTCTTTCACTGATACGATTAATAATCTAGCTTCTACCTACTACTACTTTTTTTCTTATCACTGATATTCTATTTTGGGATATGCTAGGTGCACCCAGTATTATTGTTGGTGTACCCAGCAATTTTAGTGAATGGACCATTTTGTCTTTTAAGTAAAAATTTAAAAAAGACGCTCTTCCTCCCGGAACTACTTCCTGCTGCTTCTTTTCCTGGTCCCGGAAGACCACTTGGTGCTGCTTCTTTTCTTCTTCCTGCGTGCTTCTTCTTCTCCGCGAGACCAGCGAGCCCAGCTGATTCTTCTTCTCCGCGAACCACGCCTTTTGCCTTCGAGATAGGTGTCCCTAACTTGCCTTTGCCTTTATTATGCAGTGTAGTTGTAGCATTTAGGGTAGGATAGTGGAACCTTAGGGTAGAAGACGCCGGGAAAATGGGGAAAGGAGTGGTTACGGTGGCGGCTTCCGGAAGATCCGTTTAGGGTTCTTCCGGAACTTCCGGTGTTCCATAAGATTTCCGGAAGAAGGGTTCTTCCGGAAGTACTGAAAGGTCTTCCGGAAGAACTGGTCTTCCGGAACACCTCTTCCAGAAAGTTTCCGGAAGAAGTAGTTCTTCCAGAAAGTTTCCGGAAGAAGGATTCTTCCGGATGACCTTTCAGTGCTTTCGGAAGCACTTTCTGGAAGAACCACTTCTTCCAGAAAGTTTTCGAAAGAAGTACTTCTTTTCGGAAGTTTTTTTTTTAAATATTGTTTTGTTTTTTTTTTAAAATTAGTGTATTTTATTTATAAATAAAGTTGGTTATTTGTATAACTTAAGTTGGTTATTTTTGTTAATTGGTTTTGTTTATTTTTTATATGATTTTAGTTGAGTATTTTACTAATTGTTTAATTTTAAATTATTTTTTTTTATAAATGAAGTTGTTTATTTTTTATAAATAAAGTTGTGTGTGATTTGGAATTTTTTTAAATACTAATTATTTTTTATAAATGATATAAATTAAGTTGTGTATGTTTTGAATTTTTTTTCCCATTTTTGTTTTATTTTTATATATAATTTTAGTTGTGTATGTTTACTAATTATATATTTTGAAATTAGTTGTGTTCTTTTTGTTTATAAATAAAGTTTTTTATTTTATTATAAATAAAGTTGTTTATTTTATTATAAATGAAGAATTTTTTTTATAAATTAATTTGTGGATGTTTACTAATTAATTATTTTTACATTAGTTGTGTTTTTTTTTATAAATGAAGTTGTTTATTTTTTAAAAAAATTAAGTTGTGGATGTTTACTAATTAATTATTTTTACATTAGTTGTGTTTTTTTTTATAAATGAAGCTGTTTATTTTTAAAAAAAATTAAGTTGTGGATGTTTACTAATTAATTATTTTTAAATTAGTTGTTTTTTTTATAAATGAAGTTGTTTATTTTTTTAAGTGGATGTTTACTAATTAATTATTTTTACATTAGTTGTGGTTTTTTATAAATGAAGTTTTTTTATTTTTTTTTAAATTAAGTTGTGGATGTTTAGTACTTAATTATTTTTATATTAGTTGTGTTTTTTTATAAACAAAGTTGTTTATTTTTTAAAAAAATTAAGTTGTGGATGTTTACTAATTAATTTTTTTACATTAGTTGTTTTTTTATAAATGAAGTTTTTAAATTTTTTTTTAAATTAAGTTGTGGATGTTTACTAATTAATTTTTTTACATTAGTTGTGTTTTTTTTTTATAAATGAAGTTGTTTATTTTTTTTAAATTATGTTGTGTATGTTTTCAAATAATTTGATTTAAATTAGTCTTATTTGTTTATAAATAAATTTGTTTTATTTTATAAAGAAAGTTGTGTATATTTTGATCGAAAAAAATACGTGTTTCACATGATTTGCAGATCATGGCTAGAACACGAGGTTTAGGTTGTGCTATAGCTAGACTTATAGGTAGAGATAGACATGATGACCATGATGCAACTGATGTTCCCGAGAGGCGTAGGCCTACTGCCTCAGCCCGTAGGCAACGGGTTTATCAGATGACTGCGGATGCACTTGATATGGTTGAGGATGTTGCTGACATGATTGAGGATGTCCCTGATCTGGCTGAGGAGGCACCTGAGATGACTGCGGACGTACAGGGTGTTGATGGTGCTGAGGGGTCAGATGCTGATGATGCTGAGGGATTCCCTGGTGGGCCACATGACCCGTCAGTGCTGACATCATTTGCGGACCATGTTGCACATGCTGTTTGGAGTGGACATGTATTTTAATTTGTTAATTATTTATCATTGTTGATTTGTTTGTCATTAATTTTTTTTAATAATTGTATAATTTGTACTTCAAATCAGGAACGTCCTGATTTGAAGTTGGTGTCACATGGGAGGAAGGTGACATTGATTGGTGGCCAGTGCCTGAGATTGAAGGACTGGTAGGTGCTACAGGATTAAGTGCACTGATCGATTGTTCAGTTGTTACTGGCGATCCTGGACTTGTATCCGCATTTGTGGAGAGGTGGCACAGCGAGACCAGCACCTTCCACCTTCCGGTAAGAGAGTTGACGATCACATTGGATGATGTGTCGTCACTCCTCCATTTGCCTATCACTGGCGCGTTGCACAGTTTTCATGCTCTTTCTGCGGAGGAGGCGATCTTTTTGTTGACCGAGTTGCTAGAGGTGTCTATTAAGGAGGCTAGAGCCGAGACAACACGATCACGTGGAGCATATGTACGACTGGGATGGGTTCGAGACATTTATGAGATGAGATGTCAGGCCCGGAGGTGGATTGTAGCAACTTGTGCTTATCTGCTGCACCTGGTCGGTTGCACTCTTTTTGCTAATAAGAGTGCAACATATGTTCATGTGGTGCACCTAGACGCTTTTCGCGACCTGGGTCAGAGTGGTGGTTATGCTTGGGGAGTTGCCACACTGGTTCATATGTATGACCAGTTAGATGAGGCTTCTAGGACCACCACACAACAGATTGCTGGGTACCTGACTCTACTACAGGTTGTTAGACAAGTGGCCTCAGATATCTTAAGAAGGGGGGGTTGAATTAAGATATTACAAACTATTTCCCCAATTAAAATTCTATTTCACTTTCTATTCAAGTTACAAATTCCCTTAATAATGAACTTCTTAAATGTTGATTCAAATAGAACAATCTGAATATAAATATAAAACAATAATAAATAAAAGAGATTAAGGGAAGAGAAAGTGCAAACTCGGATTTATACTAGTTCGGCCACACCCTTGTGCCTACGTCCAGTCCCCAAGCAACCCGCTTGAGAGTTCCACTATCTTGTAAAATCCTTTTACAAGTTCTAAACACACAAGGATAATCCTTCCTTTGTGTTTAGAATTCTTTTACAACAAGAGACCCTCGGTCTCTTAATCCCTTAGAGAATTAGAAAGAGAAGAAGAATGAATCTCTCTTGAAAGAGATAGATTTTACAATCTGAGCACTCAAATGATTCCTTAATGAATTGAAATTGAATTGGCTAAGGAATTCTTAAGAGGATAAAATGATTTTGCTCTTTGAGAGAATAAACACTTGTTGTTCTGAAAAACTCTGAGCAAATTTGTGTTCTAAGTCACATATATATAGACCATTGGTGGTCATGTAAAAACCTTTTGAGAAGTTGTGACTCTTAGAAATATTTTTCTGAAAATCTTGTCTGATAATCGGTTACAGTATTTGTGTAATCGATTACAGCTTTTAAAATTTGAATTAAAACGTTTATTAACTGCTGGTAATCGATTACCAATATTGTGTAATCGATTACACAGTCTAAAATTTGAATTCAAATATTTAGTAGTTGTTGTAAAGCATTTTTGGCCACTGGTAATCGATTACCAGAGAGTAAATCTCTTGAAAAACACTTTTTAACTTAAATTACTTGGCCAAACCTTTTGCTATATCAAATAGGAATTCCCTTCCTAACATACTAGTGATCATCTTGATGTTGTGGCTTGTATTCTTGAATCATTGTCTTGAATTTAAACTTGAAAAGCCCATTTGCATCATTTGCATCAAATCATCATGATCATCATCAAAACACCAAAGGCATTTTCTTCTACACAGGTAAATTTTGTGTTTTTAAATATGTTACGTTCGATTATGATTTAAACATGTTTTTATGTTATGTTAACCTCATTTTTTTGTAGTGCTGGATCTATGAGCACTTTCCTAGTGTTTATTAGTGCGTCACAGATGATGCATACCAGGAGACGTCTCCATGTGCCTCCCGATGGCTGGCGTCGAAGGCGCATATGAAGGGAATCATAGGAGCACCGTACAGGGCACATTGTGATGCTTTGACCGTCACAGATGTGTCCTGGTTGCCTTACACTGAGCATCAGGGGGTTAGGGCCTTTGAGCTGATTTCATCATTCCAGGGTCAGCTGAGATGGGGTCCTATGGTGGTCACAGCTCGACCGGAGAGGGTGGTACGACAGTTTGGTTATATTCAGAGCATCCCTCCGCCGCCTGTTAGTGCTCGGTAGTCACATGATGATATAGATGACAAGTGAATGCATTTTGCGGACCACATACTAGCTGTGGGTGTGCTTTGTCTAGTGCCTGGGTAGGTATCTGCGGATTACATGGAGTGGTTTTTCCGGATATCTCACCCATTCATGATATCGACCCAGGTAGGTGACCAACCTAGAGATGCACCAGCAACAGACCCTGAGGAGTTCATACAGCCGCCCAGCCCCTAGGTTCCAGTGGCATTTGACCCCCCTCCACATGCAGTGGTAAGATTTTTCGCGCATTTAATGTTTGATGAGTTGTTATTTATTTTAAATTTTATAATAAATGTTTTTAATGACTGTCACAGGATGATTACGACGGCTATGAGGCGATTGCACAGAGGTTGGAGCGTGTGCTCAACCTTAGGATGGTCACTACAGGCACAGAGTTATATGATATTATGCAGGATTGCCTAACGATCGCCAGAGGGGGAGCCAGTGCTGATGGAAGTGTCAGGGTTCGACAGAGACGGCGCACAGAGCATTGATTATTGTATTTATTTTCTGTTTTGTAGTTGACATGAATTTTTGTATTTGTTACACTTTTTAGTTTAATATAGTTGACTTGTTTTGTACATTTTATTATTTTATGATATTAACTGACGTATCGATTCTGATTCCGATCGTGGTCCTTAAGCGAAGTTTTGGCGTGTTTTAATTTTTTTTTAAAAGTGAAGCTAAAATCATGAGTTTTGTTTGTAATAATTACATTAAAAATAAATGTTTTTATAAAAGAGGCAGGAAATCCAAAAAAATAAGAATCGGATCCTTTTTTTTTATGTTTAAGTACCCATGTTTGGGGTTTTTTTTTATGGGTGTGCGAGTGGCGTAAGACATTGAAGGGGCGCTATTTGTCATTTTGGACGTCAAAGAACACAAAAAAATTATTTCCTTTCCCTGGTTCCATCAAATTACACCTAAAAAATGAGCTAGAAAATCCAAAAAAATAGGAATAGGACCCTTTTTTATGTTCAAGTACCCATGTTTGGGTTTTTTTTTTGTGGGTGTGCGAGTGGCATAAGACATTGGAGGGATGCTATTTGTCATGTTTGGACGTCAAAGAACACAAAAAAATTATTTCCTTTCCCTGGTTCCATCAAATTACACCTAAAAAAAGAGCCAGAAAATCCAAAAAAATAGGAATGTGACCCTTTTTCATGTTCAAGTACCCATGTTTGGGTTTTTATTTTGTGGGTGTGCGAGTGGCGTAAGACATTGGAGGGGCGCTATTTGTCATGTTTGGACTTCAAAGAACACAAAAAAATTATTGCCTTTCCCTGGTTCCATCAAATTACACCTAAAAAAAGAGCCAGAAAATCCAAAAAAATAGGAATGTGACCCTTTTTTTATGTTCAAGTACCCATGTTTGGGGTTTTTTTTGTGGGTGTGCGAGTGGTGTAAGACATTGGAGGGGCGCTATTTGTCATATTTGGACATCAAAGAACACAAAAAAATTATTTTCTTTCCCTGGTTCCATCAAATTACACCTAAAAAAAGAGCCAGAAAATCCAAAAAAATAGGAATCCGACCCTTTTTTATGTTCAAGAGCTAGAAATTATTGCATTTGTCAAGTTGTGTTTACTTGTAGCAGTGAACAAAACGGTGGATATGGTGATAAGGGTGGACGAAAAATACAATGGTTGTGGAAGGGAGACATTTATACTCTCAAGAGGCAGGGTAGGACATTTTATGGTTTCAGTGGTCGTCGTGAAAGTAAGAGATGAAGGTTGAAGAGTTTCAACGATATCACACAAGTCAAGCAAGCGATTCCGAGTACTCGCAAGATCAATCCCAAGGGATTGAGCTAGGTGCTCATAAGAAAAAGGTAAGTGGTAAAGCGGAAGGGATATGACCTATGCGGATAGGCTACCATGGACAAAGGTGGGGAGCAGTCATGGGAGGCAAGGTACCAACAGGTCACACCAAATTGTCAGAAACCTAACTATACTAGCTATGCTAAACTACAACTAACATGTATTTGATAATTCTTCTTTTCTCATTTCTATTATTGCTGATAGCTTATTTATAGTTGTACATATCCCACAACTACGACCCATCATTGGCTAGCTACCATTACACGACTAACAAACTTACACTGAAATGATTATAAAGAAAATGGATATTTGTGACAATGAATAAAAGCAATAACAAAATGATACACAATAATATCATAATGGTGCATAATGAAATATTCTCCAGCTGGTGCCCATGCTGGTTGTCCTATGTATCCTCTTGGGGCCCACTAAGTGTTACTATAGTATTGCTATCATATATCAACCAAAAACTTTTGGAACAAATTTAGGCTATTATCAATTTATTAATTGTAAAACAACTTACAACAACGCTTCTTTTTAAGATGAAGGAAGTAGTAAATATTTTCAAATAGTACTATTCTTTTTAATAAATGTGAATGATATCGAGGAAGAGTAAAGCATAGAAGCGTGGGGGTTGGGGTTGAACTGGTGTAAACGAAAAGCCGCAAGTCACTCTATAAATTTATAAATAGTACCATTTTTGGACGCAAGGAAAGGAGCAATGGAACCTCGTGGTCGTGGTCGTGGTCGCGACCATCACTCTCCATCCACTGCACCGGTAATTCATATTGATTTGACTGTTAATGTAATTAGGGTTTTTTTATGTGGTGATATGTTGCATGGGTATGTGTAGGTTGTTGTTAGATATGAGGAATCTGAGCGCGGTAGTGGCAGTAAGGAGAAGAATTCATCAGCTGATTCTGATTCTGTTGAAATGAGAGTGGGGAAGTTAAGTATTGGCGATGATAAGCCAGCAGCAGCAGGGTTCGATATATGTCCCCCTAAACAAGCTGGAAGCGTTGTTCTGAAACCTCCTTTGCTTTTAAAGAACAGAGAAAAGAGACAGTCTAGTAATAGCCGTAGCAATGTGGTCGTATCATTAAGGCCTGGGATGGTGTTTCTGAAGGGTTACCTGTCACTAAGCGATCAGGAGATGATAGTGAAAAGATGCAGGGAGTTGGGGGTGGGAAGTGGAGGATTCTACCAGCATGGTTACGGGGAAGACACCAAAATGCATTTGAAAATGATGTGCCTCGAAAAGAACTGGGATCCTCAGTTCGGTCAATACGGAGACCGACGCCCATTTGACGGAGCAAAGCCACCGCAAATTCCTCCCGAGTTCCACAGCCATGTCCACAGTGCACTCAAGGATTCCAATGCCCTCCTTCCCTCTATCTCCCCCGACATCTGCATTGTCAACTTTTACTCCGAAACTGGCCGTCTGGGTCTTCATCAGGACAAGGATGAAAGTCCAGATAGTCTTCGCCTAGGCTTGCCCGTCATATCCTTCTCCATTGGAGACTCTGCTGACTTCCTCTACGCTGACCACAGGGATCTCGACCAGCCTAAAAAATTGCAACTCCAATCTGGTGATGTTTTGATCTTTGGTGGCCCCTCTAGAAATCTATTCCATGGCGTCGCCTCTATTCATCCAAACACTGCCCCCAACCTCTTGCTCCAACATACTAATCTATGCCCTGGTCGCTTGAATCTTACCTTTAGGCGGTACTAAATTATATATGCCTTTCTATGCATTGCTACCTATTTTGTAAAGTCTCTTATGTGATACAGACTAAATCAACAATGCTCCTAATGCTCTACTAATTTTGATGATACCTATAGTTTCTTATTGCTTTTTAAATTCTATAGTTTTTAGTTGCATTGCTTCTCGATCATGTGTCCCTCTCTTATTATTGCATTTCCGCCATTATGCTTGGATTGATTAGTTTGTCAAACCGCAAGGTATGTTCTTTCCCTTTAGAACCAGGTATTGTTTTTGCACTTGATCTAAATAGCACTATTATCCATCGAATTCAAAGCTTTCTGATGTGCTTGACTCTGGCGTACTTGTATCTTACTATGAATATCCACAAGAAAATCATTTAATAACTCAACTTTGAATGTCAACAAGAGCCATAAACGACTTTTCTTTATTTTCATCTACCAGAGAAATTGAAATTTAACATCAAGTTAGTACCTCTTTTTTTTTTTTTGGGGGGGGGTACAAATAGCATCATAGATCAACATTGCACTTAGACAGAGCAATCCAAGCTCTCATTATCAATGTTTGGCTCAATCCCGTTTAATAATTTAACTAATAAATAGAATTAGAGTCATATTGTTGTGAAGCAGTTTCTTGATCTAGAATCAAGCTCGGTTCTCCAAAGCTAATGTAGCGGAATCAATATGTACAAGCAGACAAGAATAAACTTTTTGCTTCAACCTGTCAACAGTCTCCACCAGCCCTTCACTATCCGTGTTAGAACTGCTTCTCAGCATTAAACTTGATTGTGTCCTTTAATTTAAAATTTATAATGTATTCCATTATTATATATATTTGTTTTCTATTAGATTCTGGCAATGAAATTGAACCATTTTCAACTACAATGCAGAAAAAACTACCCTTTCAGCCCCGATTGTCATGTTTACCATACAGAAATGGTGACACTACAGAATTTCTTCTGATGAGTATCCTTTGTTGTCATATACAACTGATTGTATCTAATAAGTTGATTGAGATTCTTTGCAATTTTCATTCGAAGTCAATCATATTTGTTTCCATATCGCCTTCACTTTCCTAACTACCCCATGGTTACCTAGGACAAGTTAAATTCTACAACCATACATTCTTGGGCCTTTAGCAATTGGAATCCAAAGCAAGAATCATACCTGGCCTTTGATCTCTAGTTGCTTTCCTTTCAAAGATCCCACCTTTTTACTATCTACACCATTTTCTAAATCATTTCATTTGCTTCCTATATTAGTATCTGCCTCTGTGTTAGCCCATATTTTTGATGAGCTAAAAATATGCTCTAAATACGAATTTTGTTAGATACTGTTTGAATCGAAAAGACAAGAAGGTAGGCTTCGAGCCATTGGGCAAGTCGAGCGGGCGTATGGTCGAATCGAAGGCAATGCAGCAAGATTTCTGGACTTAGCGTAATTTTTGATAAAACTTCACAAAATCAGTTCGACTTCGAGCAATATGGATAACCGTTCTAAGGAGCAGTTATGTGCATGCCAGGTGTACGTAGCAGGACACTTGGCGTTAGGATAATGTTCGATCGTTAGGGCAGTTTATTTTTAAATGTCTATATATAGCAGTTGTTAGTCAGATTTCGAGGTCGCAAATCATTTATACAAATCCTTATATACTCAAAGTACCCAGCGCAGAGAGAAACGAGTACGCAAGGAGAATGTATGTTTGTGAACCATTTTAAGTTTCTGTAAACTTTACATTTCGAATGCAATGCAATTTACGTTTCACTTTATAATTCCTGTCTTTTAAATGGTTCATTCGATCGAATGAACTCGTTGAGCCTTTTAATTCTGCAATTTATCTTCCCTTGTCAAGTTACTTTCAGCATTTCGATTCTGTCAAAGAATTTTCCTTTCTGCAAATTTCGAACCAGTGAGTGTTTGTTGCAATGATGAACATTCAAAAGCTTTACATTTAAACGCAAAATACACAAATGACATGCTCATGAGATTCACTAGTTGATCTCGCAAGCAATTAACTTAGACTAGCGGTTGTTTACCAAATTCCAGTGTAAACAAATTGGCACGCCCGGTGGGACTAGTCAATTGTGCGTTTTGGCTTTAAATTATTATTAAAGTTTTATTGAGTGCAGTTGGTTTATTGCATTCTTAATTGTTTTGATCTTGTATGCATTTAAGAAGTGGGAAATCTGTTCCACACTTAACAGAATTCAAAAGTCGTACAAGGATGGCTAGACCACCCCCAAGTAATCGAAACAATGACCTTCCAAATATGGAGGGGCAACCAACGCAGACATCTGTTAGTAATGCCAATGTAAATTCTGGCGTAGGAGCAATTCCTGACCAAACTATTGGCACGATAAGTTCGACCGCTTCGACGGTTATGAATCAGACAGGGGTAACTTCTCCCATGACCAACATGACGTTGGCAAGTTCGACCACGTCAGCTTCTGTTCTTGCCCCATGGAATAACCCTAGTTTAGGGAATCCCAGTGGAAGTCCCTTTCGACCGCTTCAAAACCCTCTATATGGCATGCCTACATCTTTAATGGCAGGATTGCAAAATTCTCAACCAAATATAGAGAATCTTAATATGTCCTCTCCATCAGGGTCTGTAGCGGGCAATCAAGGTAGGGTAATTCCTCAACATTTAACCAATACATCCGTGTTATCACTCAGACAACAAATGGATGAAAGTAACCATGATATGGTTAACATGTTAACCCAACAAATAGGAACTGTCATTAACCCCTTAATTCAAAATACAAATGACAGTTACCAAATGTTAACAAATCAAATAAGTCGAATTGCTGACTTTTTTGGGGCACCACCCATACAGCAACCACCAATTCGACAGATCCAAATACAGGCGCCTGTCCAAGAGATACAGATGCCTAACAATCCAGGGATGCAAATGGCTCAAGCACCACAACCAGTGGCACGCATAGAGCCACCAGCCCAACAGGTCGAACCAAACCCTGGTATAGTTTTGGTAAATAGAAACCAAAATGCTGATGAAGTAATAGGGAATATTCAACAAAACCGTTTCGATAGGCAGAATAACCTGGCCCAAATGGTCGAAACAATTTTAGTACAGAATGGTTTGAACTTGGGCGTACACAGGCCCAATTTTGTGTCTCCATTATCTGAGTATGTGTTACAAACAGAGTTACCAAGGGGTGTGAAAATCCCTAAGTTTACTAAGTTTGCAGGAGAGACAAATGAGTCCACTGTCGAACACATTGCTAGATATTTGGTCGAGGCAGGGGACTTAGCTAATAATGAAAATTTAAGAATGAAATATTTCCCTAATGCCTTAACTAAAAATGCTTTTACATGGTTTACAACCCTTCCTCCTCATTCCATACATAATTGGAACCAATTGGAAAGGATTTTCCATGAACAATTCTATATGGGACAGTCCAAGATAAGCCTCAAAGAGTTAGCCAGCGTTCGACGTAAGGCACCTGAATCAATTGATGATTATTTGAACAGATTCAGACTCTTAAAGGCAAGGTGTTTCACCCAAGTCCCCGAACATGAATTAGTCGAAATGGCTGCTGGTGGCCTAGACTATTCGATTAGAAAGAAATTAGATACCCAGTATTTAAGGGATATGGCTCAATTGGCTGATAGAGTTCGACAACTCGAACGATTGAAGGCTGAAAAAGCTAGAAATTCTAAGTTCCACAAGAGGGAAAAGGTTGCATATATCGAAACTAATGACAGTGACCAGGAGTTCGATATTATTTATGAAGATATCGAAGACAATGAGGTTGATGTAGCCGAATTAAAACCTGGACCTCCCTATGTTTGTAAATTCCTTAAACCTTCCAATGGAAAAAACCCTGTTGAACCTAAAAATGATAAGTTTGTGTCTAAAACTTATACATTTGATATAACTAAATGTGATGAAATATTTGATTTATTAGTCACAGATGGCCAAATTGTTGTTCCTAAGGGCTTGAAAGTACCCCCAATCGAACAACAGAGGAAAATGGGTTATTGTAAATTTCATAATTTCCTTGGCCATAAAACCTCACGTTGTGTTCTTTTCAGGGATTTGGTTCAAAAGGCTCTCGACGAAGGGAGGCTCAAATTTGGTGAGAAACCAAAGGTTGTTCAGGCAAATGCTGAAACATCCAAAGCTGCTGAAACTCTCTATGCGGAGCCCCAAGAAATAATGATGGTCGAAACAATGGAGTTGTCCCATGTGCAAGTTCAGGACATATCTGAAGAGGATTACAACGAACAAATGAAGGTTGTGTATCCTCAGGCTGAGGAGGATTTAATTGATTTCTTGAACAGATGCAAACTCGAAAACAAGATTGTGATGCTCTGCCCTCGCTGCAGTGCAGTATGTGATAGGGAGGCTACTGAGGGCCTCAAGAAATACCAAGTTGTTAACAAGGGGGCAAAGCAGAACCAACGTTTCGATAAAGGCAAAAGAGTTATGGTGCAGTCGAATACTAATCAGAAGTCTGGTCGAAGGAATACTTTCGCTCCTCCTGGTTCAGTGCCGGTCGAAAAATGGATGCACCAGGGACTCATAAGGTTCAACAAAGGGATCATGGAAGTAGGTGGTTCGAGTGGAACGAAGCAAGTTGGCCCACAAGAGGCTAATAAGTACTCTTATAGGAACAATTACAGAGGGAAGAATCCTATGACGAGGACCCAATGGCGTAGGTTCCAGCGTCAGAAGAAATTGGCCCAACAGAATCTGCAAACGGGCCAATATAAAGAAGTATCTAGGAGGCCAGTAAAAGAGAGGCTCCTGCCTCCAGTGGATGAAGATAAGATGGAGGATGAGGATTTACTGGATTCTGAACCAGATTTTGATGTCATCTGTGTGGTATCTATCTTGCCATCTGAATATGATGTCCAATCTGAAGTTACTGAGATTGAAAGTGAGTTCGATCATTTTGATATGGCTGACCCAAAGCCAGTATGTTACTATGTTATGAACAATGGCTGTGTGGAAGAACAATTAGCTTATTTCGAAAAGCCAGATTTTCAGATGAAGAGTCATCTCAAACCTCTTTTCATCAGGGCAAAAGTTGAGAATGTTGGAATCAACAAAGTGCTCATTGATGGAGGAGCGGCTGTCAACTTAATGCCTCGATCTATGCTCTACAAGATCGGGAAACATGACACTGATCTATCTGCCCACAACATTGTGCTTTCGAATTATGAGGGTAAAACTGGCTATTCTTTGGGAGCCATTCAAGTAGATGTTGCTATAGGCAGTATAGTTCGACCAACTCTATTCCTGGTGATACAGTCCAAAGCTAATTTTAACTTGCTATTAGGAAGGGAATGGATCCATGGAGTGGGGGATGTGCCATCTACCCTTCACCAGAAACTCATTATTTGGAGGGAGGATGGGATTGTTGAAAATATAGAGGCGGATCAAAGCTTCTATAAGTCGGAGGTCGATAATGTTACTGCACAAACCTTTGACAAAAAGTTGGCTAAAATAGCACCCTGTGGTGATAAGGAGGCTATTGTCGAATCAAGTGACAATGTTATCCACTCTGTCAAACTCCATCCTACCTATGGGTTTATATGGGAGAGGGAGGAAATTGATGCTGTTCCCTCTGAAGATGGAGTCATTCCACCAACTGGGTGGAATATATATGAAGATTAATATGACTGAGGCCACTGCATGGGCCAGAATTACGGCTTATATGGCCGAAAATAGACTAAATACGGCCTTTGAGGCTGAATTTCAACAAAATATGGCAGTTGAAGCCAAGATCGAAGATCATGAAAACAAAGAAACAAAGGATCGAAGACTGGATTGTATTTATGATGATGAGCCGCTGGGTTTTGAGAAAAATCCCATAAGTGAGGCGCCAAAGATGCAGGCTCAAGATCCTTTGGAAGAGGTCGACATTGGAGATGGCTCGATAAAAAGGCCAACCTATATCAGTGCCAATATCACCTCAAGTTTAAAAGAAAAGCTGGTGCCTCTTCTTAGAGAATTTAAAGACTGTTTTGCTTGGGATTACCATGAAATGCCTGGGTTAAGCAGAGAAATGGTCGAAATGAAATTACCTATTAAGGAAGGAAAAAGACCAGTAAAACAACTACCAAGAAGATTCGCACCAGAAATCATGTCCAAGATTAAGGAAGAGATCGAAAGGCTGCTGAGGTGTAAATTTATCAGATCTGCCAGGTATGTCGAATGGTTAGCAAATATAGTCCCTGTCATTAAAAAGAATGGAACTCTTAGAGTATGCATAGATTTTAGGGATTTAAATAATGCTACACCTAAAGATGAATATGTTATGCCAGTAGCGGAAATGTTGGTAGATTCGGCAGCTGGCTTCGAATTTTTAAGTATGTTAGATGGTTATTCTGGTTATAACCAAATTTTTATTGCTGAAAGTGATGTGTCAAAAACAGCGTTTCGATGCCCAGGTGCTTTAGGCACTTATGAATGGGTGGTTATGCCCTTTGGGTTGAAAAATGCTGGGGCCACTTATCAAAGGGCCATGAATTCCATGTTTCATGATTTTATTGACACATTTATGCAAGTTTATATTGATGATATAATCATCAAATCCTCTTCAGAAGATAGCCATTTGGATTACCTTAGGCAATCTTTCGAACGAATGAGGAAACATGGATTAAAAATGAATCCATTAAAATGTGCTTTTTGTGTGCGTGCAGGAGACTTCCTTGGTTTTGTGGTGCATAAAAAAGGCATTGAGATAAATCAAAACAAGACAAAGGCTATTCTTGAGACGAAGCCTCCTTCGACCAAAAAACAGCTTCAGTCTTTGCTAGGAAAAATCAACTTCTTGAGGCGATTCATTTCGAATCTAAGTGGCAAAGCTCAAATTTTTTCGCCATTACTTCGACTCAAGAAAGATGAACCATTCAAATGGAATGAAGAGCATCAAAAGGCTTTCGATGAAATTAAAGAATATTTGATCAAGCCTCCTGTGTTAATGCCTCCTAGTCGAAACAAGACTATGAAGTTGTATATTGCTGCATCTGATAAGACCATTGGTAGCATGTTGGCCCAGGAAGATGATGATGGCGTAGAGCATGCAATTTATTATCTTAGTCGTGTACTAAATGATGCAGAAACTAGATATACTGCCATAGAAAAACTCTGTCTTTGTCTGTATTTCTCTTGTGCAAAACTTAAGCAATATATAAAGCCTGTTGATGTTTATGTGTATTCTCATTATGATATTATTAAGCACATGTTGTCAAAACCTATTCTACACAGTAGAATTGGAAAATGGGCTTTAGCATTAATAGAATATTCTTTAACGTACAAGCCTTTGAAATTTGTTAAGGGTCAAATTGTGGCAGATTTTATTGTAGATCACTCAGTGATCGAGATGCCGCAAGACTATGTCGATACAGAGCCTTGGATTTTGTATTTCGATGGATCGAAACACAAACATGGAACTGGAATTGGAGTTTTAATAATATCCCCCAATAAAGTTCCAACTAAGTTCAAATATAAAATCAAAGGGCTTTGTTCTAATAATGAGGCTGAGTATGAAGCTCTAATTACAGGCCTTGAAATTTTAATTAGCCTGGGGGCAAGAAATGTTAACATAAGGGGTGATTCAGAATTAGTATTGAAGCAATTAACACAAGAATACAAATGTGTTAATGAACACTTAGCAAAATATTTTGTTATGGCGAGTTCTCTTCTGAATCATTTCGATTACATTAACATTGAGCATATACCTCGACAAGAAAACCAAGAAGCAAATGATTTAGCCCAAATAGCTTCAGGGTACAAAATGTCGAAGGAAAAATTAACTCAGTTGATCGAAATAAAAGATAAACTGGTGATACCAGAGCCATTAAGTACTAAACTGCCAATGCCAATACTTGTGGGGGCAATTACACCACAAAATAATGAAGATGAAAGCATGGATGATCTCCAGGGAAAAATTCAAATTTTGGCCATTGACAATATGTTAGATAATGATTGGAGAAAGTCCATTGTTGAATATTTGGAAAATCCAATAGGTAATGTGGCTCGAAAGATCAAATATAGGGCTTTAAATTACGTGATTGTGGGAAATGATTTGTTTAAAAAGACTGCAGAAGGAGTATTGTTAAAATGTCTAAGTGAATCAGAAGCATACTTGGCAGTTTCCCATGTTCACAGTGGGGCCTGTGGATCGCATCAAGCAGGCCATAAAATGAAATGGCTTTTATTTCGACAAGGTTTGTATTGGCCTTCGATGTTAAAAGACTGCATAGAATTTGCTAAAGGTTGTCAAGAATGCCAAAAGCATGCAGGGGTACAGCATGTACCTGCTAGTGAGTTACACTCCATAATCAAACCTTGGCCTTTCAGAGGATGGGCTTTGGACCTAATTGGTGAAATCAAGCCTGCCTCTTCTAAGAACCAGCGTTATATTATAGTTGGTATCGATTACTTTACAAAATGGATCGAAGCAGTCCCTTTGCCAAATGTTGATCAGGAAGCAGTAATTAGTTTCATTCAAAATTATATTATTTATAGGTATGGTATTCCCGAAACAATTACCACTGATCAAGGTTCAGTTTTTACTGGACGAAAAATGCAAGAATTTGCCCAAAAAACTGGCTTTCGATTATTAACCTCAACACCATATTACGCGCAAGCAAATGGTCAGGTCGAAGCAGCCAATAAGATTGTAATTAACTTGATTAAAAAACACATTGCCCAAAAGCCAAGAAATTGGAATAAAACGTTAGATCAAGTTCTATGGGCATGTAGAAATTCTCCTAAGGAATCAACTAATACTACCCCATTTCGACTGACTTATGGGCATGATGTTGTACTTCCGGTCGAAATACATTTGCAATCAGCCAGGGTACAAAAACAAATGGACATTCCAATCGACCATTATTGGAAAATGATGTCAGATGAGTTGGTTGATTTAGATGAGGAGAGATTAAGAGCATTAGAAGTTTTGACTAAACAAAAAGAAAGAGTTGCTAAAGCTTATAATAAGAAAGTAAAGTCAAAAACTTTTAATATTGGAGATTTAGTTTGGAAGGTTATCCTGCCCATAGATAGTAAGGATCGAACCTTGGGCAAATGGTCCCCAAATTGGGAAGGACCGTTCAAAATAATTCAGATCTATTCGAATGGTGCTTATGAGTTAGAGGAGCTAACCCCTCAGAAACGTACTTTGAGCATAAATGGTAAGTATTTGAAAAAATATAAACCAACATTGCTCGAAGTTAAAATAAGCATAGAATGAGAGAGATACTGGAAACATAGAAATGGCGATAACAGTAAATTGCCACAAAAGGGCCTGTGTCAGTATTACATCAAAAGTAGAATCGAAATACAGAATTCGAAATAAAGAAATTATAAGTTCTACTAATGCATGACTAAGTCCTCATATAGTTTCTTCAAGGTGGCCATCTCTTTGCTTAAGACCTGGTCAGCACTCTCCATAACTCTCGCCTCATCTGCCACAGCTTGAGATGCGCTAAAGGCCTTCAGGCCTTCCCTCCCTTTTTCAGCAACCTGTTTCTGAATCGAATTAGCGGCCTTCTCTTGGAGTTCCTTGCGTTTCGCCTGCTCTGTTACAATTTTCTGCCTTAGATCATCGACCTGAGACAGCAAATTCGTAATAGTAGCCTCCCAGGAGGAGATGTTATCATCACAGGCTTTGATCTCAGAAGATCCTTCTTTCGCCTCTTTGGTGAGACGTTCGACTTCATGTTGAGCAGCTCGGGCTTTCTCGAGCAGAAGGATATGTGCCTGTTTCTGGGCATCTAGCCTGGCGCCATTTTCGCGTTTTTTCTGCACAGTACTTGCAAATTGATCGATAATGGACTCGATTTGGATAACTTTGCCCAGAATCTCATCAGAAGTAAGGGGGTTGTGCAATTTCTTCAAAAAGTTCAGGTGCCCAAAAGCAGCAGAGGGGTTCTCTTCAATGGATTTAAGTACGTCTTCCCGTGCGTATTCCATTGATAACTTCAGGAGCAGGCAATCTTGGCGTACTGAAGAGTTTATTTCGGCATCAGATGAGGACGAAGCACCAGGATTCTTTTCACTTGAGATGTTGGTTTGACTGGTGTTCAGCAGGAGTCGAAGGGCTGCAGCAGGGTCTTCGTCTTGCATTTGAATGAATGTATCTTCTGCGATCCCTATGCTAGCGGAAAGCTTAGATGTCGAAGACGCCGGGTAAATGTCCGAACCACCAGCTTCAGCCTCTTCTGTGGCCTCTTCATCGAAAAAGTTTTCTTCGGATGAACTTTTCTGACTCGATCCATGAGGACTGCTGGGTCCAATGCCTTGACCTTCACCCTGTTCCTCAACATTCACTGCATCCGTCTCAGGAGCGGGAGATGTTCGAGCATGCGAGGGTATTTCTTCTACAGAAACATTTTGTTGTACCTGATTCGAATTATCATGGAAAAAGGTTAACAAATAGTTTCGTATAAGCTATGATTTAAAAACACATTAAGAGGATGATACCTCGACGGCAGGTTGTTCTTGTGGTAAGTTCGGTTGATCGACAGGGTTACCCATCTCAGCAATAGAAGGAGTAGCCTCTACTTCAGTGCCGTCAATATCGGTCGAAGGTGGTTGGACGTCAACAGGTTGGTTGTCACCTTGCTCTTTTGAAGGCTTGGTCTTTTTCTTTTTCTTTTTGATTGGCTCACCACCCTCAACAGCCACAGAAGGTTCAGGCTCGACCTGTTTCACTTTCTTTTTCTTCTTAGGCATTTGAGCCTGGGAATTCCCTGCCTCTGTTTGTTCGGTAGACTTGGTCGAAGTCGAAGGAAATTTTCTTTTTCTTATGAGTGGTCTTTCCTCCTCTTCCTACATTACGAGGGTAAAAGAATTGTCAGAATATAGACTTGAAAGAGAATTACACTATTGACATTAGGAATAAAAACTTGCATCTTTCTCTTCGTCTAATTCGACGACCGCATGCTTCGAGCGTTTTGAAGTAGTGGTAGTTTCAGTGCTATCATCTTTCTTTTGACTCTGAAAAATAAAGAAATATGAGGCAAGACGTTAAGAGTAAAAGATAAGTTCAGAAGAGTTACCTTCTCTTCTTGTTTCCTTTCTTGGATCTTCACCCCAGTGGGTTTCTTGGGTCTCACATCAGCTCGAGACGTTTCAGCGCTTTTCTTCGTCATGATTGTTTTGCCTGAAAGTAAGAATATTAGAAAAGGCAAGAATACATATCAATTTAGAAAGTCAAAAGTAATTTAATACCTCGAGCTTGAAGGTTTGAGCGGATATTCTCGACCGTTGGTTGTGTAAAACCACTCTCAAGTCTGGAGATCATGATAGTAGTGTCTCCAACTGAACGGGTCGAATAATATTTCTCCCACCAGGTAACAAACCCCATGGTGCAGAAGTGGGAATGGTTGAACTCAAAAGGATGCAGGTTATAGTTTTCATCTAGAGAAATCTTCAAAAACTTCTTGAAAGTT
This sequence comes from Glycine soja, assembly GCF_004193775.1. Taxonomy (NCBI): domain Eukaryota; kingdom Viridiplantae; phylum Streptophyta; class Magnoliopsida; order Fabales; family Fabaceae; genus Glycine; species Glycine soja. The sequence goes on from NC_041021.1 coordinate 13,556,568, forward strand.
TTTTCTGAAAGATTGGCTCCTCTTATAACATCTCGAGGATCTTCGAACAAGCTTTTAGGACGGATTTGCGAGAGGCCAAATTGTCTTGAAACCAAATTAGGCTGGTATCCAACCAAGCCTAAATAGTTCGATTGAACACCTGTACGACAAGACAGGATCTGTGGATTCAAGTAAAATGACCATATTTCGTTCACTTCTTCTTCATTGTCCGGATCGACAGCAGGAAAATAGTCAGTGAACCAGGCCGGGCCAACCTCTCGACTAATGAATGGAGCATGTTGGGGAAGAAACTTGTCAAAGCTCAGAAAAATCCTCATGTACTTTAGGAACAGCTTTTGTGGGTTTTGATCTAAGGTCTTGGGTGTTAATCGAAGTGCTCTCTGGCCTTCGATCGAGCGATTCGCAACTTCTTCAGCATAATCTTGTGGGATTATTAATCCCATTTCTTGTTCGAAAGTGGCATTAAGCCACAATTGGAGAAGCCACATAGGCCCGGACACTAAGAAGGAAGACCCATCCTTCGATTTCTTCAGATCATCGCATGCCTCACCAAGCGATTCGTATAGCACTGCTAACAAGAGGCGTCCAAATCCAAAGTTCTGACCTTCATGAATTTGTAATGCCATTGGAATAAACCTTTTGGCTACTTGCAAGGATTTTGTGCAAAAGACGTAGTGAGATAGCCACAGGGTCAAGAAGGCTACATGCTCTTCATCAGAGACTTCCTCTTCGACCGGTCCTTTGTGTTCAGCTATATATTTGGAAAAGGTGTTCTCCTTATATACTAGCTTGATATTATCACTAGATTTAGTGGGATCATAAGTTTCTCCGCTAGGCCTAAGGCCTGTGAGGGCGGCTACGTCTAAGAGAGTGGGGGTCATCATACCACATTTAAACTGAAAGGTGTTGGTGGAAGACTCGAAAAAGTGCATAGCTGCTATCAGCATTTCTGGTCGATATTCAGGACCAGATCGAGAGAATTGTATCAAATCAAAAATTCCATATGTCTTCCAGAAATCTTCATATGCTTGTTCGACTCTATCAAGCCAAGGTAGGTAATCCCTATGGGCTATTGACGGGGCGGATCGAAAGAGTTTGTTGGGTTTGCTTAAACAACTAAAGTTGTAGGGCTCACTATCAAAAATCCTAGGTTCGCAAGTTGGGTAGCAGGGAAATACCTTGTTCATTGCACTCGAAAGTGATTCTTGGTCTGGCAGGGGTCCACCGAAAGCGTAAACTGTTCTTTCCACTGCGAAAGGGATCATCACCTCCGATTCCCAGGTTTCTGTGTGTTCGGCGTCACCATGTGGTTCTGGAACCACCTTTTCTCCATCAGTCCTGACTGTAAAACGATGCCATTTCCCAGCAAACGGAACTGTTTGTCCTTGCGACATTGTAAGAAATTTGAATTGGGATGATTTTCTCGCGAAGGGTTTGGTAGTTGTTGGAATCAGTGAGTGAGAGCTTGGGTTCACGAAGAACAGTGGCAAAGTTCGGAAATGCGGTGAGGTTGATGATAAAAGGAATAACGAGTATCTGGAAATAAGAAAGCTTCGCCGGAGATAATGGATGCAAAGAAGAAAAAGGGTTTCAGAAGAAGGAGAAAGGTTTCGGAAGCAGAGAAGCTGAGGGGTTTTCTGGAGTTTCTGGCGCTATTTATGGGGTTTCATTTTAAAAAAGGGAAAAAACAATATAATAAGAATCAAGGGTCAGAAATCAATCACATCAGATTTCCCTTTTAGCTCCCCAGCATGACACGCGTCCCACTCTGCCTAGAAAGGTGGAATTAATGATGGGTAGTGGGAAATCGAGGCGACGGTTATCAGTGAACGTGCGATCATGACGCCGTTTCAGGAAAACTGGTAGAAGAAGAGAAAAAATGTCAACTTCTCATCTTCCTTCGATCTCGAATCGAAGCAGACATTTTTTGGGGGCAATTTGTTAGCCCATATTTTTGATGAGCTAAAAATATGCTCTAAATACGAATTTTGTTAGATACTGTTTGAATCGAAAAGACAAGAAGGTAGGCTTCGAGCCATTGGGCAAGTCGAGCGGGCGTATGGTCGAATCGAAGGCAATGCAGCAAGATTTCTGGACTTAGCGTAATTTTTGATAAAACTTCACAAAATCAGTTCGACTTCGAGCAATATGGATAACCGTTCTAAGGAGCAGTTATGTGCATGCCAGGTGTACGTAGCAGGACACTTGGCGTTAGGATAATGTTCGACCGTTAGGGCAGTTTATTTTTAAATGTCTATATATAGCAGTTGTTAGTCAGATTTCGAGGTCGCAAATCATTTATACAAATCCTTATATACTCAAAGTACCCAGCGCAGAGAGAAACGAGTACGCAAGGAGAATGTATGTTTGTGAACCATTTTAAGTTTCTGTAAACTTTACATTTCGAATGCAATGCAATTTACGTTTCACTTTATAATTCCTGTCTTTTAAATGGTTCATTCGATCGAATGAACTCGTTGAGCCTTTTAATTCTGCAATTTATCTTCCCTTGTCAAGTTACTTTCAGCATTTCGATTCTGTCAAAGAATTTTCCTTTCTGCAAATTTCGAACCAGTGAGTGTTTGTTGCAATGATGAACATTCAAAAGCTTTACATTTAAATGCAAAATACACAAATGACATGCTCCTGAGATTCACTAGTTGATCTCGCAAGCAATTAACTTAGACTAGCGGTTGTTTACCAAATTCCAGTGTAAACACTCTGTCACTCTTGAGTTTGGATTAAGAACACCTTGCATGTACCTGGATGCAACACCAACTTTTTCCTCTTTAATAACGATCTTCTGCCTTGAACTTGGATTCTCTTTGGCTTCTGTTAAATCCATGGACTTTGAACCATTAACTCCAACATTATCTGATTGCTCTAGCATCTGCATTAGATCCTTAGGATTGCCTTCAAAAGGGTGCCGTCCGGGGACTGGTCTAACTCCAACCAGAATTGGAACAAGTGTACCAGACTCGATTCTATCCACATAAAAGAATTGCCCAAGCTGCAGCTTATTATTCAAGATGAACTCGTTGTCTTCCTTGGAGAGTGAGACATAGGTTGAATGAGAAGAGTTAGAGACTTTTATGAAGAAACCTTGGTTAGGCCATAATTCAAATCCAGATAATGCGAGCACGATGCTGATCACTTGCAAAAGGACTGAGCGATATTCCCCATGAACTTTCACATTAGAGTTCATACTTTGGAGAAGCTTCAGTAGAACTCCTTGTACCAGGGATGCCATTCTTCTTCCCCTTTCTTCCAATTATATTCCAAATTGTAACTGTGATGCATTGTAGTTTTTAAATGTTAGTAAAAATGCATGCCTGAAATATTAAAAGACAATGCAGATAAAAGAAAAATTGTGTCAGTAGATACTTCTGTGCCATAAATTGACTCGACTTATTTTATTTTATCTTATCATGAGATCTTCAATGTATAAAAATTTGGTAGGAAGATTTCTTGATTTTCTTCTCTGGTACAACATTAAAAGTAAGTAGAAAAACAGTTGTCTATACAGACAAAGTGAAAAATCAAGTTACCAGAGAGGAAGAGCATAAAGGATCAAGAGAAGTGAAGAAGAGAAAAGTGGAAGAGGCCCTTTTTCTTGATTCTGTACAGAGATGACAAAACTACTTGGCTTCCAAAACAGAATAGATTGACTGCATCATTGCTTCTGCACAGTGACGAACCTACATTGGATTGAGGGTATGCACTTGCACCCCCTCATTTTTTAAAATTCACTAAATTTGTAAATAAAATCTTATATTTTTATATTTTATTTTATTTATATTTATATAATTGAACCCACTGATTTTAATTTTTTATAATTTGTACCCACTGACTCAGGGTCTTGGATCCGTCACTGCTTCTGCAATGGCATAACCGAGAACATCTAATGCTTTGCATGCGAGGCACGTAACCATCAAATTCCCTTGGCTTTCAAGCCAGGGACCATCATATACTTACGCGTGAGAAATGTAGAACACATTCTGTGAGACGCGAAATGACAAATCAGCCCCTTTTATAGAGAAATTATGCCTTACCCTGTTAGCAATTTAGTGGAAATTATGGTCTTTATGCTGGTGGGGCTCCATCTGGTCGCGTTTCATTTTTAAGTTAGAGGCAATGAAAACATTAAGAAAGGTGAGGATATTCCCATATCAATTTCTTGTGTGGTGCATGTCACTATATTTGCACAGGGCACCAAAGAAAACGAAGTAGATTGAGAAATCTGCAATCCTACTAACACTATAAACAATCATAGTCATTCATTCTTTTACCATAACGGAGTCCTGCCATAGTAATTTCCATGAAGATGTACATCATAAAGAAAAATTCAGCTCATCTAGAGTGAGGGACAAAAATGTACTCTCCTACATAAATTTCAGTCTATCAACAATCACAAATACAACGCACAAGAGACAGAAGGTGGCACAGCCATCAACAATCAACAATTAAGACATTTGCTAGGCATGGCCAGCCCGGAGGCTAGGAGTAGGAGATTCCCGAAATCACAGTTTTGCTACAGTCGTCAGATTATGGATTTCTTAGAATAAAATTCCTGCCCCCTTCTTGGTATCTTGGAGCAGCTCCACCTGCCTTCACGTCATGAACAATAAAATACGATGTTATCTATGAGTAGTGGACGACTAGTTTCATAACAAACAAAGCCACTTCTGCCTACAAGTCAGTATATGTAATGTCTATTGCAGATAAATTATACAAACTCTTAGAAAACACTTCATTAGGGAAGCACTTACCATGCATTTCTGCATACCTCAAACACATGCTTCCATGCCTTGTATCCTCATTTTTAATTGTAAAGGGACTTGGGCAACATATATGATTAATCTATTAACTCTATCAAAGCATAATTTGCAATTGCAGACCTAGGTGGTAGCTCTGAAACACAACGAGTAAATCTTCAAATCATCACATGTCACATGACGTCTGAGTTTCCAACTGATTTCACCATTTATTCAATCTTCAAATCATCACATGTAATTCTTTGTACATGGAGTATAGAAGCTTGAGATTTGAATCCCAGAACCTCACACTTCACATTGCCTTTTCCACTTTAATTTATGTAACATGTATGGCATGAATTTCATAGTACGAAGTGAAGATTGTTGTATATACGTAACCCCTAAACAGAAATTCTGGTAGCAAGAATCTAATTCAGATGTATTGTCTGTCTTCCCAAAATTCATTTCATTTCAGTGGAAACTATATTCAAATTATTATATAACCACATCCACAAATTGACTACATATTAACTAACAAACATATTAACACGACATATACATCATACAGAACTATATTCAAATTATTATATAACCACATCCACAAATTTACTACATATTAACTAACAAACATATTAACAACTAATACAAATACATTCTAAGTTTATAACTGCATTATTTACTTAAACTAAACTTAACACTATAATAAACAACTAATAAAGAAATTTTATACAACAACAAAATACAATTATGTTACCTAAATCATTTAATATTATACCAAAATCATTATACCTAATTAAACCAATTATCCACAATTGAAAAACAGATATTATAAATGATAATATTCACACACACACACACACACACACACACACACACACACACACACACACACACATATATATATATATATATATATATATATATATATATAAATTTTAAAACAGAATTAAAAAAATTTGTTAATAAGGGTAACTTCCTGAAGTTACTAAGCTCAATTCCAGAAGAAGTTGTTCTAGAAGCACTTCTTCCAGAATTGAGCTTAGTAACTTCCGGAAGTACTTCTTCCGGAAGTTACCAAGCTCAATTCTGGAAGAAGTTGTTCCGGAAGACACTTCCAGAAGCACTTCTTCCGGAATTGAGCTTAGTAACTTCCGGAAATCCAACATTCTCATTCCGGAACTACTTCCTCCTGTGGTTAAAATTTCTTTCGGGAATAGCTTTTTACTATTTATCTTCTCTAAAAACTACCCAGAAAATGCAAAAAATACCGATAAATGTGTACCTCCGACGAAATAGGAAGAGCAACGATTAACACAACTTCAAATACGGAACAACTGCTTCACGGGACCACCAAATCTTCAAATACGGAACAACTACTTCACGAGACCACCAAATCTTCAAAGCTTTTTACGGAAGGAGAGCAATAGCAAGAACACATGGATGCAGGTGAAATGGAAGGGTGTAAAACGAAAAACCAGCGCAGTAAATTTAAAGAAAATTACACAGGGGCAAAATCGTCATTACATATGCATTAAATATTATTTTATTTTTAGTTATTATTATAAAATGAAATTTATTTTTACTTGACGTTGTTATAAAATTATAATTATTTTTTATATATATATTAAGTTTTGTAATACAAATTAAATGTTATCATAATAAATATTTTATATTTTTTATAAAATATACGAATTAATTAATTTTTATTATTTAAATTATACTAAATTGTCACACAAATTATTATTTACATTTACATGCGCGCAAAAAAGGAATTACAAATATTAGTCATAATTATGTTCACTACTAATTTATGTACAATAATATTATTTATTTTATAACATATTTTTTTTATTAAAATTAAATAATTAGAAAACATAGTATTTTTTAAAAAATAAACAAATTTCGGAAGATCCTTTTTCCAGAAGAAGAAGGTTGTCTTCCGGAAGACCCTTCTTCCGGAACACGTTCTTCTGGAACGTATTTTGGAGTTCTTCCGGAATCACACCTTCTTCCGGAATATGGATCTTCCGGAATGGTTCCGGAAGAAGGGTCTTCCGGAAATAGCCTTTGCGGAAGGGCAAAATTGCCCATTCACTGTTTGCTGGGTGCCCCAGCAATATTGCTGGGTGCACGTAGCAACTCCCTTCTATTTTTATTCTTAATATTATGATTCTTTCTTGTTTTCTAAGTTTTACACTCTTATGAAACAAAAATAAATCAAATTTGAATAATTTGGTTGCTGAAGTTGTAAATAAAAGACTCAGTTCTTTTCCTGTTATTTCTCTATATCTAATTTTAGTTTTTTATTTTTTAACTGAGAATTTTTATTTTTTATTTTTGAAAATTTGTGATTTTAATCTTCATATTTTTTAATTAAGACTTTTTAAAAAAATCTATAATTTTAGTCTCTTGGGTCAATTTTAGACTTAGTTATGTATTTTTTTAATTCTTTTATTTAATAAATTAAGCTTGCTGGTAATTAAATAATTTAAGAAAAAATATTTGTGAGGTGGATAATAAATAAACACCTGTTCGTCCGGTTTATGAAATGGGTAGATCAACCTATAAGTGAAAGAGTGTGTATCTCAATTAAAAAAATATGTAACTAAAATGGTAAAATTTTTAAAAGTAGAAGATGAAATATCTCAATTAAAAAATAAAACGACTAAAATTACATATTTAAAAAATAAGGGGACGAAAGTTACATTTTAACCCAATAAAACTATATACTTTAATAGTTTTATGTTTAATAATTTATAATTTTAGTAAAGATTATTTTCTTTTTTTCGGCAAAGACGCTTAACGTAATAATTGACCTAGTCACTTCAAAAATAAAGATTAGTTAGTGTTTAGAAATATTCACATATTATAATTCAATTTAAACATTTATTTGTTTAAATATGATATTTATCTTTTTTTTCTAATAAATATTAGATTCGTCATTACCTGATAAAAAAATATTAGTCATGGTTATTTTTGTTTATTGAGAAAGAGATACACACAAGATTTGAACATTACATTCTTTAGATAAACTTCTTAGAAAACACTTCTATAAAAATAACATAAAATGAATTAACTTAGTGAAATTAAATAATATTTTGTAGAAATTGAGATGATTTTAGACATCTCCACAATTTCAAATATGTCATCATCTATTTTTTTTCATAAATGCATATAAACTCAATAAATCTCAACATTTTATTTTTTAACAAAATAAATAAATAGATCAGGAAGTGTGTCCAGTGTCCTCGTATTAAAAATATTATATATAAAAATAAATAAATTATATGCAAGAAGATTAATGCCTCCAAATTTGATATGGAGGTGTGTCTAGTGTCCTCATATTAAAACAATGAATTATAAAATAGATAGAGATAAGACATCATTTTCTTAGAGAACATGTTTTAAAAGTTGATTGCTGCATTGAGTTCATTAATAGTGAGCATCAACTAGTAGACATATTCACTAAACCACTTGCTAGAGATAGGTTCTTCTTTATTATAAATGAACTAGGCATCTTAGATGGATCTAGCATTCAATGATGTTATGTTTAGTGCATGTAATATGTTGCATATTGCAATCTATATCTTGTTTTTCTCTTGAAGTGTCTTAGTTTGTTGATATGTTTGATTAGTCATTTTTTTTTAAAAAAAAATACATGATTACCTTGATTATTTCATTTTTCTCTCAGTTTTAATCGATTACTCTTCGTTTTAATCGAGTATTGTGTGTTTAAGTGTATGATTAGTTTTCAAAACTTCTTGTTTTAATTGATTACGCCTTAATTTAATCAATTACCACTGCTTGGTATGTGTTATCAATTTTGAAAATCTTTCGTTTTAATCAATTACCCCGCGTTTTAATCGATTACCATTTATGTGTTTGTGGTGTTTTGATTAAAACTGTCTGTTTGAATCGATTACCTATCTGTTTTATTGTTTACTTGCTTGTAAGTAAGAGTTTTGTTTGGATTTCGTTCTATTTTAATCAATTACTCAACGTTTTAATTGATTACCATGGCCTCAGGGGGGGGGGGTTATGGCATATTTAATTGTTTACGCTTGCGTTTTAATCGATTGTTTATAGCAGCTTTTAGTTTTGAGTGAAAATGATGGCCAATTTAATCAATTACTATGTCTTTTTAAACGATTACTTGCGTGTCTATTGCTTGTAATCCATTACATTACTTCGTCTTCACCTCATCAACCACCATTATTTCTGTATTTACTTCCGCCACCAACTTCAGCCAACTAGAACGTCCCAACCTCTCTATAAAAGGCAACCTTAACCCATCCACAAATCACACCAACACCTCCTCTACGCACCCCTCTATGAACCCAACCTTCTTATGCTTCCAAACCCTCTATTTCTCTTCTGAAAATGGCAAGCAACCCCTCTAGAGCTTAAAAGAAAGCCAAGTCTTCCAAAGGGAAGCAAGGTGAATGCTATCAAGCTACTCTCAACAAGTTGGATACATGGTTTACCGACGAAAGTAAGAAGAATGACTACAAGATAATTTACGCCGTGAATAATGTGAGAATACCCAAGTATTTGGACTTGGAGTAGTTCTCTTAGCAAGGGTTCAACTTCCCTAATCTACTAGAAGCTTAAGATCTGTCCAAGCTTGTGCAGATGAAAGGAACATTTTATTTGGAGCTAGTGAAAGTCTTCTACATGTGTGCATGCACCAATTTATAAGGTAATATTTTTTCTACAATTAATGGAGTACAAATTGAAAAAAATATTATGGAACTCAACAAACAAAGAGGGGGGATGAATTGGTTTCAAACCAAAAAAGCACTGTTAAAAAAATAGAGTTTACAGAAAAAACTTTATTATGCAGATCGCATCACAAAACAAATATGAATCAAACGCAATCAATACTTAATCAATCCTTCCTTACACATGATCCTTCATTAACTTCCTTTCTTTCAAAATAAAAAAACTTGAATCTTTTTAAACCTTGAATAAAACTTGAATGAGTTGATTAAACCTTAAATGAGAGAAAGATATGAACAAGAAAGAAAAAACACAATCTTTTATGCTGGTTCGCTCTCTATTTCTAGAGAAGCTAATCCAGTTATCTAATCCACAACCTGAATTATATTTCCACTATGCATCAAGAATTCTTACAAGAAATTACAATCATTCTACAATCCTCACCTCGGAAAAAGAGACTAAGGCATCCAACACTAGGACCCTCTGTGAATATTGTGAATGTATGAATACATGATTTTGATGTTGCCAAAGAAGAATCAAACAAGGTTGCTTCAAAGGATAAGCATTGCTTCAAGATTAATACAAGGTTGTTTCAACAAACAAAGCCTTGCTTCAAGATTAACTAAAGATCAAGCCTTGCCTCAGAACAAAGTGTTTCCTAGACATCCAAGGCTATGCTAATCGATTACCAGGGAGTGTAATCGATTACCAGAAGACAATTTTGAAATATAGCTGTTAAAAAGGGTTTTGAATTTGAATTTTGAACCTGTAATCGATTACCAGCTACGAAAATCTTGAAATTCAAATTCAAAAGTCATGACCTTTCAAAATATAACTATGTAATCAATTACCAGAAACCTGTAATCGATTACCAGTGAAAAAATTCAAAAAAAGCTTTTTGAAAAGACACATCTCTTCAAACCATTTTAAAAAGGCACGAGAGGCCTATATATATGTGTCTGATTTCAAAAAGAAAGAGAGAGATATTCCAAGAGAACTTCATTATCAAATGCTCTCTCAACAACTCTTGGACAAACACTTGCAAATCTATTGAGAGTTCATCCAGGAACTTCAAATTGTATTATCCATTCTAAAGGAGAGAAATCTTTCCATTCTTCTTAGAAAGTCAATTGTAATCAAGAGGCTGGTTATCTCTTGAATTGTGAGTTTCCTGAACACAAGGGAAAAAGATTCCTTGGGTGTTCAAAAGTTGTAAAAAGGATTTTTACAAAGATAGTGGAAAATCTCAAGTGGGTTGCTTGAGGACGGGACGTAGGCACAGGGCGTGGCCGAACCAGTATAAATCGAGTTTGCATTTCTTTCTTCCCTTATCTCATTTATGTTATTGCAATCAATTTTTCCTTGCACGTTTAAAATTACATTGTTAAATTGATTGCTTCTTGCTCTTCTTCTACATTCTAAGCCTATCATTTGAAAAAAGGGGTTAAAAGTTTGTTAGTGGGAATCTTGAAACTTAATTCACCCCTCCCCTCCCCTCTTAAGTTATTGAGGCCACTTGTCCAACAAATATAAGCCTAAGTGAACCTTACTCTTAGCCCAAAATAGAAAACCCTATTCTAGCTTGTTGTAAGTAATTCACACATAAACACGAGACCATGTAAAAACCATACACATGAAAAAACCAAGTAGGAGAGATACAACTTGATCAATCTTTCCACAAAAACCTTGCTGAATTGAGAAGTTAATCTTCCTCTACTCAAAAGACACAACTCCCTTTCAAGAAAAGATCTTTCAAATCAAAAGATTAAGAAGTTGTGAGTTACAATAAAGCTTTTTTCTCTTCTTCTCTCGATCACTAATGACAGTACGAAATCTTGCTCATTCCGAGGCTAAGAAGTAATTTTTGAGATGTACTGAGTATTCTCTAATGATATCATGATGTGTAGATGTGAACAAAAGTTGGTTATTTATAGAGAAAACAGTTATAACTGCCTGTAATCGATTAAATCTATAAGGTATTTGATTAAAGTGTTCATCCAACATCTGGAAAACAACTCAAGAATAATGTAATTGATTAGATGACCTAAGTAATCGATTAAAGTGTTCTTGTTCACCTCTGAATAACTTAAACAAGAGAGAAGTAATCGATTAATCCACCTGATAATCGATTAAAGTAGAGACTCCTGAAAAAATAGTCATTGTCTAAAACAACAGTGTAACCAAATAAAGTACTACCATAATTGACTAAACCGATACAAGACTTAACTCTTTAAGCAACTTGTTGTAATCGATTACGAAAACTATGTAATCAATTAAAATTGAGAGTTTTTGCCTCTGAAGAAATTGTTCCAACTTAGAAAATTTCTTTATTCACACTATGATGATGCACAATGCAAAACAAATATCAAATGTACTAAGATGCAACAATCAAGTTAACAACCAATACAAATGTCACTCAAAAGGAGTTGGGCATATAAAAGCCAAAACTTCTTCTAAAACTTCTTCAAGCTTTTCCTTGAGCTTCAAGGTTTAACCTTAGGTTGTTCCATGTTGTTGCTTCCCTTATCTCTAACAGAACTGGTGATCGACGCTGATGTATGGATGGAAGTAGCTGGACTGGACATGGGTGGAATCCGTAAATTCGAAGAAACTATTGATGGGTACAACAAGATGTAGACCTATAGGGGAATGCTTCTCGACCCAGTGAGGAATTTGAGGAAGCGCCTAGGTGTAGGTGGTCTGACATCAGAAGACAAAATGCTCATGTACCTCATTACTTACATTCTCACTCCAAGAGGTCAAGTAATCACGCTCAGGTAATTGACGATGATCTGTAGATTGTGTATGGTCTTAAATCTGGTATCAAGATGAATTGGGTACTTTTGATTGAAGACATTATGTTAAAGAGTCATCGGTTGGTGGACTATGAATTTCCGTATGTTGTGCTTGCCTAAAGATTCATTAACTATTTCAATGTCAATGTATCTAATAAGATAGTGGATTTTACCAAAGCATCTAGTGAGATCACCGAAAGGCATCTCAAGAATCTTGGGATGAGGCTTGTTGAACATGAGTGGATTATGGTTGGAGAGCCACCATCAGCAAGAAACATGGATCAGATGGATGAAGAAGCTAAAGCTGAAGCTCCGCAAGAGCTTGCACATCAATGGAGTCCTTTTAAGTAACTTATGATTCAGAAGATGGATGCTATGTTTCACCTCAATCAAGAGCACTTAGTTGACATTCATAGTACATTATAAAACACCACAACTCGGGTGCCAAACATAGAAACTAGGCTGACCCTTAGTAACCTCCTTAATTCCGATGAGAATGAAGCTTAGTCATGTTTTAGTGCTTGTTTCTGTTGTTTGATGGTTTGTTCTACCTATGTTATGTTTGCTTCTATTTTTCTTTCTTTTTATTAAGAAGTTATAATATTGTTTATTAATTTAAGGATTAAAGTTATAACGGTTTTATATTTTATGAAATGCTATGGCTTTTTCCCTTCAAATTTCTTTTGTTTGTTTTGATTTTGGGTATAGTTCTAACTTTTTGACCTTGTTAATGCTAAAAGGGGGAGAACTAGCATTATCATAGCATATTGCGTACTACATTGTGCAAAAGGGGGAGAATATACATTAGCATTACATCATACATACATACATACATACATATATATATATATATATATATATATATATATATATATATATACACCTCATGATGATGAAGATATACAATGATACTTCTCTTAGTGTTAAGATATTTTCAGGACTGACTAAGAAAAGCAAGTCTCTACTCTCAAGACTCAAACCCTCCAAATGCACTCAATGGCAAGTTCAAGTTTGGCATCATCAAAGCCAAAAAGGAAGAAATTGTTAGAGATAGGAGGAGCAACATAAAGACTTAGCCTTGAAGCTTGAAGAAGAGCTTGAAGAAGTTTTGTCTTTTACATGCCCAACTCTCTTGAGTGTCATTTGTATTGATTGTTGTGTGTTGTGTTGCATCTTAGTCTCTATAATTTCATGTGTGCATCATGCATCATCATGAAAAAGTAAGGAGAAAATTTCTAAGGTTAGAAAATTTTCTTCAAAAGCCAAAACTCTTTGTTTTAATCGATTACAACCTTACAGTAACGATTACACAAGTTGTTTAACCTTGCAAAGAAATCTCTCGTATCGGTTTAATCGATCACATCCTTATCATAATGGATTACACATTTTGTTTTGAGACAATGATTGATTTATTTAGGAGTCTCTAATTTAATCGATTACCATATGATATAATCGATTACTTCTCTTTCTATAAGTGTTTTAGAAGTGATCAAGAACACTTTAATTGATTAAATTGAGGATCTAATCAATTACATTGCTCTTGAGAGGTTTCCAATTTTTGGAAATAACTCTTAAACCGATTGAAAAAAATAATATAATTGATTACTTCGTTGAAATAATCGATGACATTGTAGATTTAATCAATTACAAGTGGCTATAATTGTTTTCTCTATAAATAGCCACCTTGTGTTCTCACTTTTGTGTGTACAAGTTCATTAAGTGCGAAATTGTATGAGCTGAAATAAGTGAAAGAATAGAAGAAAAGTGCTTAGAAATAGTGTTTCATAACTTCTAATCTTTGATTATGAAGATCTTTTTGTAAAGTGAGTTGTGATACTTTCTTGAGTTTAAGAATACACCTCATTCAGTCAAGCAAGGTTTTTGTGGAAATGATTGATCAGGTTGTGTCTATCTTTGATTCTACTTTTTCATGTGGTTTTACACATTACTTGTTTGTGCATGAATTTCTAAAAGCATTCTAGAATAGGTTTTTCTAGTTTGGGCTAAGGTAAGGTTTCTTTTACGGTCTTATTCACATAGGACCCTAGGGTTTGGGTACCTTAGTCTCTTTTTTTAGGGTAGGAATTGAGATTGCTTGTAAGAATTCTATTTGTATAGTGAAAATCTAATTCTAGTTTGGATTAGATAACGAGATCAACTTCTCTAGAGATATAGAGTGAACCAGTATAAAAAGTGATGTACTTATCTTGATCTTATCTTTCTTTCTCATTCTGGTCTCGATCAATTTACTATAGGTAAAACAAAATATCTTTTTGAAAGAAAGAACTTTAAAAAAGGGTCTTGTGTATAGGGTGATTGATTTAGTATTGATTTATCAAAGTTTTGTGATACGATCGGCGCAAAAGAAGTTTTTTTAACTCTGGTTTTGAAAGTCTATATTGTTTTGGAAACCAATTCACCCCCACCCCTCTTAGTTTATGAGTTCCATCCTCTTTTTCAAGTACAATCTTAGAGATTTCCCTTTCAATTGGCGTTGTTGGCAAATATGCAAGCAATCAATCTTTGTGATGATGTTTGAGAAAATGGGGTGGTTGGTTGTTTAGAATGCCCATCTCATCCTTTCTGCTTCTACTTCCTTAGGTGGAAAAGTTTTAAATAACGTGTGTAGTTGAGGCTAATGTGTAGCCCCGAGGGTCTTTGTAAACAAGACCAAATCATGCGCCTCCTCCTTGCTTAACTATTGCATCAATGTTGACTTTAAACACATAGTCTAACTATGGCGGGTGTGGAGAGGGGCACTTCTTTGGCTGGTTAGACACGCTTGGGGCAAGGGTATCTTCATCTTGGCACGTCACAAAGAAAACTATGTTCAAAGCTACCTTCATCATGACCTATTTCTTTTCGAAAACCCATTCATTCCTCTTACCCCATAGCGCCCAAATGCTCCAAACACTAGCTTTGGTTGTCCTTCTTCTTGGGGGTAGATTTCTTCACTAGATTCTTCCCCTTTTGCTTCTTCACTTTCACTAGAGGAATGTGAAGTTGTAGCCTTATCTTGGCTAATATAAATGTCTTGGCCCCTCATAATCATGGTTTTTGTGGTGGGGCATTGAGAAGTAATGTGTCCTCTTCCAAGACATTTAAAGCACTTTATAGAACTAGTTTTCTCTTGCATACTAGCCTTAGGGGCTTGCTTTTCTATTGCCTTCCCCTTATCATCTTTGGGCTTAGAAGGTGTCACCCCTAAGATGCCTTGACCTCGGTCTTTGGATAAGAGTGAGAGCCATAAGATTTTGATGTAGACTTCTTTTTAAGTTATTGCTCTACCCTTATTTCCCAATCTAAGTTAGCCTCTACATTGTCCTTCCTATAGAAGTATGGGAGGTTAATGTTAGTCTCTTGAGGCTTTCTTTCCTTTTCTCTCCTATATGAGTGAGGTGTAAGATGTGACCTATGCCTTCCTTCGTAATAGTCACAAAGTTCTTCACTTAGGCTCTTGCAAGAGTTATGACTACTATAGAAGGTATATTTTTCTCTTTTCATTTCTTTCATTATTTTTCTTCTTTCTTCCTCTCTTATTTTCTTTCTTTCATCTTGACTTATTTCTTCCACTCTATTTTTCCTTTTTCTTTTCTCTCTTGTTTTTCTTTCCATAACTTGAGGGAACTCAACTCATCTAAGATTCTAGATAAAGGGTCTTTATGACTAGTACCCTCGCCATTAACACTAGATGAATGATGACTCATGTTGGTTCCTAAGTTGTGGTTCTTTCTTGTTGGAGGTTTGAAAACAAAAGGTAAAAGAAACTATGGTTAAAACTAGCCAAAATAAACACTAAAAGAGGTGTGAAAGATAAGGTAAAAAAAACTAATTGGTAAAATGCAAACTATCTACGCAGTTTGACAATGGAAGGTAAAAGAAATAAGCTATGAAAGTAAGCAAGAAAAGTAAACTAGGTGAATCCTAAGAGTGTTTGGATGACCACATCAAGGTTCCCAACAAAACACTCACTATCCTAAGGAAATATTGCCTAAAATTATTACACACAAATGGAAGTTTGGTAACCTATTGGAGGCTCCCAACACACTTCCAATGAAAGGCCTTGTTGTTACAAAACTTGAAAGCAATAAAGGTAAGTAAATTGCAAATTAAAAAATTACAAAACGTCCTCAATTTTGGTGGTTGTTATCTCTTTGGTGAGTCACTCAATTTGGAGTGCTTCATAGTCCAATAGCTCTTAAGGTGGTTGGCCCCTTGCTTCTTGACTCAAATTCTTCAAGGGATGGCACCAATCCTCCTTTCCAATTCCCTATATGGCAACTCACAAACAAGGAAACAAAGAGACAAGCAATAACCAAAGACAAAAAAATGAAATGAAAGCTAAACCAATGGAGTTTTAACAAAACAATTTTTCAAGGATTATTCAAAAATTAAAGCAATGAAAAGGACATAGAAGCAAGCTAGGACTTAAAGAGAAACTTAGAATGGCTCTAGAGTAGAGTAAAAAAAACTATAAAAAAAAGACTCAACAAACCTCTAGCTTTGACACTTGTCTTCACACTAATTTTCAATTGAAATTTCCAATTATAGAATAAATTTTGAGCCAAAACAACAAGCACACTTCCCTTTCACCTTTTTTTTTTGGATACTAATTTTCCTGCCAACTTGTGTGATTTTTCATATTTTTTCCTTTTATAATTATTTTTTTCTAATTTTTTTCCAGATGTCTAGAAAATTCAGTAAACATTTCAGCTCAAAATTCGAAGTAACCAATTCTCAGTAATTTTTACAAGTTTGTATGTCCAAGCTGCCAGCACCAGCGATTTTTTTTAAGCATGGTATATTGATTGCCTTGGGCTTACTTTCAACCTTCCTATGTATGTTGAACTCACTAGGATTGTTTACCACAGTTTTAGGAGTTCAATTTTCACTTAGGATCAACATTTCAGCCAGCAATTCAATCACCAAAACTCAAATTCACAATAGACACAATCATAAGGAAACCTAAAAGTTCAAGAAAAGGTTCACAATCAAAGACTCTCTAAGAATTTTGCATGAACATGTTAAGGACTAATTAACATAAAAGATTTGACTCAAATCAAATAATAGGCTAAAAGAATTTCATACACTCATGAACAAATGAATTAGACAAAGAAACAAGAAAATAAAATTCATCACAACATAAGAAATCTTATGTGACAAGTTTCATGACTAGACATGACTTCTATGACAAAACTACAATAGGTGAACAAGTCACTCTAGATTTTTGAGTTTTTCTTCTACTTTAATATTTTTGTAAGAATTTTATGGTTTGGGATTCAGCCACAAAAAATAACAAGACAAAACTCAAAGGAACCTAAACTCAACACAATTCATGGTTCAAGAACAAGAACAAGAAATTTGAACCATAGAAAATCAAATCTAGCTTCTATAGCAAGTTTAATCGGTGGAAACTCTAAAGAATTATGTTAAAAACATTTAGCACAAGACATGTGAGGAGATACATGGAGAAAAATAAACAACAATGTAAGAGAAGGTAAAGCAAAAAAATTAATGGAGGTTTAAGGAGCACCTACTTGAATCTCTTATGCTCTGATTACCACTTGATGGAAGCTTGCTTGTGGAGCTTCTATGGAGGCTGGATCTTTGAGTTTCAATGAGGTCCTTTAATGGTGGTTTCCTACCATTGAGATGCAGCGGAAGACAAAGGAGAAGAGGTGAGAGGAGGCGCCATCCACTAGGGAATAAGCCATGGAAGAAGGAGCTTCACCACCAAGATGAGCCTTGGATAGAAGCTTGGAGATGAGGCTTCAATGGAGAAAAAGAAAGAGGGATAGAAAGAGAGAGGGGGGAGCACGAAATTGAAGGAAGAAAAAGGGAGAGAAGTTGAACTTTGAGTTATGTCTCACAAGACTCTCATTCATCAAAGTTACAACAACTGTTACACATGCTTCTATTTATAGACTAGGTAGCTTCCTTGAGAAGCTTTCTTGAGAAAACTTCCTTGAGAAGCTTCTTTGAGAAAACTTCCTGAGGAAGCTTGAGCTTAGCTACACACACCTCTCTCATAACTAAGCTCACCTTCTTGAGAAACTTCCTTGAGAAGATTCCTAAAGAAGCTAGAGCTTAACTACACACACCTTTCTAATAGCTAAGCTCACCTCCTTGAGATGAGAAGCTAGAGCTTAGCTACATACCCCCTATAATAGCTAAGCTCACCCCTATGACAAAATACATGAAAAAACAAAAAAAGTCCCTACTACAAAGACTACTCAAAATGCCTCAAAATACAAGGCTAAAACCCTATACTACTAGAATGGCCAAAATACAAGGCCCAAATGAAGAAAAACCTATTCTAATATTTACAAAGATAAGTGGGCTCATACTTAACCCATGAACTCGAAATCTATCCTAAGGCTCATGAGAACCCTAGGGCCTTCCCTTGGATCTCTGACCCAATCTACTTGGAGTCTTTTATCCAATGCCCTTGTGGGGTAGGATTGCATCATGTACCCTCCAATGTGTTAAGACAAAGAATTCTTAGGCGATTAGTCCCTTGAATTCTTTGTGAAGGGGATACAAAAGCTATCTCAAGCAGTTAGTCCTTTGAAATCTTTTGTATAAAGGGAAAGGGAAAAAGATATCTCTGGTGGTTAGTCCTTTGAAATCTTTTGTAAGAAACAGAAGATATCTCAGGCGGTTAGTCCTTTGAAATCTTTTGTCAAGAAGGAGAAGGGAAGAAACAAAAGAATTCTCAGGCGGTTAGTCCTTTGAATCTTTTGGCAAGAGAAAGAAGTGAATGAAGAAGAAGAGTAGCACAAGTTTTTGAACAATAAAATTTTCTTGAAAGAGAAAGTATTGAACAAAAACTCTATGAAAGAAATCTGTTAATCATGAAAGAAATCAGTCTTAGTTATTTGAAATTCGTGCCATGGTCACATATTTATAATCATTTGATGACTCAAGTTAAAGTTTGTGACTCTTGGCAATTTCTTTAAAACTAGTCACGTTTTAAAAGTTGTGACTCTTTTGAAAACTAGTCACTTAAAGGTTGGGACTTTGGAAAAACTCTTCAAAAACAAGTCACTTTAAGAATTGTGACTTTTGGTAATTTATTTTCGAAATCAGTCACTGGTAATCGATTACCATCAAGGTGTAATCGATTACACATCAACAGATGTGACTCTTCATGTTTAAATTTGAAAATAAAAACATTTAGAAACACTAGTAATCGATTACAAGTATTGCGTAATCGATTACACAAGTTTGAAATGATTTGAAAAAGTTTTATCACAAGTTGTGACTCTTGAAATTTGAAATCTGACATTTTAAAACATTTGTAATCGTTTACATGATTATGGTAATCGATTACAACTTTGTAAATCAGTTTTGAAAAGAATGTTGGCTACTGGTAATCGATTACTGCCTTCTAGTAATCGATTACCAGTGAGTAAAACTCTTTGGTAAAAGATTTTTCTTTTTGAAAAATTCTTGTGTTATTCAATGTTTTGAAAAACTCTTTTAATACTTATCTTGATTGAGTCTTCTCTTGATTCTTGAATCTTGAGTCTTGATTCTTTACTTTGAATCTCAGAGGACTCAAAGTTCTCGCCTTTAGAGGGCTCAAAGTCCTCGCCATCAAAGGACTCAAAGTTCTCACCTTTAGAGGACTCAAAGTTCTCGCCTTCAGATGATTCAAAGTTCTTGCCTTTAGAGGGCTCAAAGTCCTCGCCATCAAAGGACTCAAAGTTCTCGCCTTCAGAGGACTCAAAGTTCTCACCTTTAGAGGGCTCAAAGTCCTCGCCATCAAAGGACTCAAAATTTCTCGCCTTTAGAGGGCTCAAAGTCCTCGCCATTAGAGGACTCAAAGTTCTTGCCTTCAGAGGACTCAAAGTTCTCGCCTTTAGAAGGCTCAAAGTCCTCGCCATTAGAGGACTCAAAGTTCTCGCCTTTAGAGGACTCAAAGTCCTCACCTTTAGAGGGTTCAAAGTCCTCGCCATCAGAGGACTCAAAGTTCTCTCCTTTAGAGGACTCAAAATTCTCGCCTTCAGAGGACTCAAAGTTCTCGCCTTTAGAGGACTCAAAGTTGTCACCTTCAGAGGGCTCAAAGTTCTCGCCTTTAGAGGGCTCAAAGTTCTTGCCTTTAGAGGGTTCAAAGTCCTCACCATCAGAGGACTCAAAGTTCTCGCCTTCAGAGAACTCAAAGTTCTCACCTTTAGAGGGCTCAAAGTCCTCACCATCAGAGGACTCAAAGTTCTCGTCTTTAGAGGACTCAAAGTCCTCGCCTTTAGAGGGTTCAAAGTCTTCGCCATTAGAGGACTCAAAGTTCTCGCCTTCAGAGAACTCAAAGTTCTCACCTTTAGAGGGCTCAAAGTCCTCACCATCAGAGGACTCAAAGTTCTCTCCTTCAGAGGACTCAAAGTCCTCGCCTTTAGAGGGTTCAAAGTCCTCACCATCAGAGAACTCAAAGTTCTCACCTTCAGAGGACTCAAAGTCCTCGCCTTCATAGGACTCAAAGTCCTCACCTTCATAGGATGCAAAGTCCTTGCCTTAGAGGGCTCAAAGTCTTCGCCTTTAGAGGGCTCAAAGTCCTTGCCTTTAGAGAAATCAAAGTCCTCGCCTTTATAGGACTCAAAGTCCTCACTTTATCTTTCATAGAACTCAAAGTAATCACTTTATCTTTCATAAGACTCAAAGTCCTCGCATAAGACTCAAAGTCCTCTGTCATTTACTTTTCAAAGACTATCATAGTCTTTCATCAACCAGAGGCAAGCGAGCTTGTTGACACGTAGAGACAAATATGGTCATCTTCTCTTTTGTCGAAGACTCAATGTCTTTCTACCGAGACTGTTACAGTCTTCCTTTGCCATCAAGAGACAAGCAAGTCCGATGGCACGCAGAGACAAATTATGGTCATCCACACCATTTTGCTATCCAGAGACAAGTGAGTCCGATGGCATGCAGAGACAAATTATGGCCATCCGTACCCTTTTGCTATCTAGAGACAAGCGAGTCCGATGGCACGCAGAGACAAATTATGGTCATCTGCACCCTTTTGCTATCCAGAGATAGTCGAGTCTGATAGCACGCGGAGACAAATATGGTTATCCGCCACCTGTCAACCTGAGGCAAGCGAGCCTGTTGACCCACAGTGAAAAATTATGGTCATCTGCCCCTTTTGGTCGAAGACTCAATGTCTTTTGACCGAGACTATTGCAGTCTCCCTTTACTATCCAAAGACAATCGTGTCCGATGGCACGCAAAGACAAATATGGTCATCTTCTCCCTTTGTCGAAGACTCAATGTCTGTCGACCGAGACTCTTAAAGTCTCCCTTTGCTATCCAGAGACAAGCGAGTCTGATAGCACGCGGAGACAAATTATGGTCATTCGCACCCTTTACCATCCAGAGACAATCAGGTCCGATGGCATACGGAGACCATAATGTCTTCATTTACATTTTGGAGATAACAATGTCTTCAATCATTGCATGCCTTCAAAAGGCGACAATTTCCTCATCTACATTTCGAAGACGACAATGTCTTTAGTCATTGCATGCCTTAAAAGGCAACAATATCTTCATTTACATCTCGAAGACGATAAGGTCTTCAGTCATTGCATGCCTTCGAAGGCGACAATGACCATCATTTGCATTTTGAAGACGACAATGTCTTCAGTCATTGCATGCCTTCAAAGGCGACAATGACCATCATTTTCATTTCGAAGACAACAATGTCTTCAGTCATTGCATGCCTTCAAAAGGCAACAATGCCATCATGCACACTTTCGAAGACAACAATGTCTTCATCTCAAAAACTTCAATATCTTTTGTCTTTGTGCTTTATAGAACTCAACGTCCTCTGTTTCTATGCTTTTTAAATAATATATATATATATATATATATATATATATATATATAGAAAATAAAAAAAAATAAAATGAGAAAAGGAAGAACTTCAATGTCTTCATGCTTTCACAGGTTTTACTGCTTGGACTTCTACTAGTGGTCGGTCGGGTGGAAAGTTAGCTCGAACAAAATTAGTGTCTTATCTTTACTTCCCTTTTATCCCCAATAAAATATAAGTAAAGAGGGGCAACTTTCATACCCTAATCTCGTCCGGGGATGATCATTTGCAAACATTTAGATTCTCGCCAGCCGAATTGAGCTGCTTAACACCAATTGCTGTGCAATATGCAAGGTTTCATGACGTTTTGGAAGGAAATGGGCGAGAAACTCAAGTAGGGTCAAAATGGTCCATTTTGGGACATTCTTCTGCCCCAAAGCCCACCTGGGTCCATTAGAAGACTTAGGGGAGAAGTAACCAGCTCGCCTGGGCAAGCTGAGCTTGCCTGGGCAAGCTGAGCTTGCCTGGGCGAGCAAGTTGCTTCTAGAGTAAGTCACCAGCTCGCCTGCGTGAGTTGGGCGGTAAGCTCCTCCCCCTATTTTGCTATAAATAGGTGTGGGAGGCTGAGGGGAAGGGGTTGTGAATGTATGTATACATGATTTTGATGATGTCAAAAGAAGAATCAAACAAGGCTCATTTTGCTTCAAAATTAATACAAGATTGTTTCAACAAACAAAGCCTTGATTCAAGATTTCTTCAAGATCAAGCCTTGCCTCACAATGAAAGGTTTCAAGTCATTCAAGGCACATGTAATCGATTACCAATACATGTAATCGATTACCAATGGTTTGAAAGTGTGTAATCGATTACACATCATATGGTAATCGATTACCAGAGACTCTGAACGTTGGGAATTCAAATTTTAAATGAAGAGTCACAACTGTTCAAGAAATATAACTGTGTAATCGATTACACAAACATTGTAATCTATTACCAGTGGAGAGTTTTCAGAAAATCTGCCAACAGTCACATCTTTTCATTGGATTTGTGAATGACCATCAAAGGCCTATAAATAGGTGACTTGGGCACAAATTAAAGAGAGAGTTTTGATTGATCAAAATGTTTTATCCTCTCAAAAGATTAAGAGATTTTTGCTTGGCAAAAATGTCTTATCCTCTCAAAAGACAATGAGAGAAATTCCAAAAGAACTTCATTGTCAAATGCTCTCTCAAAAGAAATTCTTGACCAAACACTTGCAAAATCTATAAGGATTCTTACATGATCTTCATTGTAATATTCTTCTCTTGAAGAGAGAATTCTTCTTCCATTCTTCTTATTCAATGAGATTGGTTAAGAGACTGTGAGTCTCTTGTTGTAAAGCATCTGAACACAAGGGATGGGTTGTCCCTGTGTGGTTCAGACTTTGTAATGGATTTTACAAAGATAGTGGAAAACTCAAGTGGATTGCTTGAGTACTGGATGTAGGCACAAGGGTGTGGCCGAACTAGTATAAAATTGTGTTTGCATTATCTCTTCCCTTATCTTATTTGTTTTGTTGCAATCAATTGTGTCTTGCATGTTTAAAGAACATTGCTAAATTGTTTTTTGTTGCTTCTTCTGCATTCTAAGCCTATCCCTCTTAAGATTATTGAGGCCACAAGGTCCAACAGGGGTTCAGCACCCTTACTGAGCAAATTCCACTGAAATTGGTGAGAAGAAGGAGAAAAAAGAAGAAAAATCAAGGTCGAGGCACTTCTATAACGCTTCTGTGACATTTTCGTGATCAATTCTGTGAACGTTCTTTGTTGTTCTTCATCGTTCTTTGCTCTTCATTCGGTTAGTGCTTGCTTTAAGGATTTGAATTTGATTTATGGACCCTTAGGGGTCCCCTTTAATCTTTGTGCATCTTCATCTCCTTCTTCGATCATTGGTGATCTTTTTCTTTGTTTAAAGTGAGTTTCGGCCGATCGTTCATACCGCAATCTCATTTAATCATCATTAAAATAAAATTCGACCGATCGTTTGTGTTGTAATCTCACTTAATCACTGTTTAAATGAATTTCAACCAATTTTTTGTGTTGTAATCTCACTTAATCACTGTTTAAATAAGTTTCGACCGATCGTTTGTGTCGTAAACTCTTTTCATCAATGTAAAATAAGTTTTAATCGGTCATTAACACCGCAAGTTATCTTAAGAAGGGATTGTAGATTAATGAGTCAAAACCAAATAAATCCAACTCATAAACTTCTTCATTTCATCAAAAAATCAAGAGATCGTTCAAAGGTCCAACGCCTTAACGATTCTCACCTTTCAAGCTTGAGAAGATCGTTTCAAGGTCCAACGCCTAAATGACTTTTTCTCCTCTTTTAAAAAATCAAGAGATCGTTTCAAGGTCCAATGCCTTAAACGACTTTTGCTCAGTTAAAATCAATCTTTCAAAAAAGATAAAAAAAAAAACAATTTAAGCAACGTTCAGTTCTCAAAGAACTACACAGGTCTGATTTCCTCATCCCAATTGAGGAATACGTATGAGTGAGGGAAACACCCTTGTCGACCCCAAAAAAGTAAAAAATCATAAAAAGTAACAAAAGTTAAAAACATAAAAAGGGAAAAGGATAACATATAAAGGGAAAATACATAGTTTTGAAGTCATGATTTGCACACTCGATTAGAGGCTGTTGTCCCTTGTGATGGGGGCGTGGCTTGCTAATACCTTCCTCGTGCGTAAATGACTCTCGAACCCTCATTTTCAAAATACGAAGACCTTCGACCTTTTTCCATTTTTGGTTTTTCCGATGTTTTCCTCGAATAAACGTTGGTGGCGACTCTGCGCATTTTCCTTCCTTGGAAGATGCCCCATTGAGTCCCGCGTCACGCCCCCGTCGAAGGGTAGGTTGCGACACTATCATAGGGGGAGCCACTTGGGCTGCCAAATCTCTTCACCTTTGGGCGTATTCTTTGAAAGATTCGTGCCCCTTTTTGCCAATGTTTTGTAGCTGCATCCTTTCCGGAGCTATACAGAATTGTACTGATACTGCTTAACGAAGGTAACCATCAAGTCCTTCCAAGAATGGACTCGAGAAGGTTCCAATTTAGTATACCAGGTGACGGCTGCCCCAGTAAGACTTTCCTAGAAGAAATGCATCATCAATTTTTCATCTTTCAAGTATGCCCCTATTTCCCAACAATACATTTTAGGTGATTCTTGGGGCAAGTAGTCCCCTTGTATTTATTGAAATCTGGCACCTTGAACTTCGGAGGGATAACGACGTCGGGTACTAGGCACAACTTTTCCATGTCAGCAAAGGAATAATCTCCACCTCCTTCAATGGCCCTGAGCATTTCCTCTATATGATCCAATTTTCCTTTTTCCACCATAGCAGGAGGGACTTTCCCCGCCGCAAAATGCAAGGGTTGTGGGCAAAATTGAGGGCCCTCCAAAGTGTTTGGCAGGAGTACACCACCAGCTGCTCGCCCCTTAGTGGCATATCTGAGGCGAAGCTCGAAGTTGACTAGATTGTGGTGGGGTATTTCATGTGTCTCCCCCATGGGTTGAGAGACATGTGCATGATCAGATTATGGTTGTTGGCTCTCAATGAGTATGGGTGTGGAGTTGTCGGTGTTCTCGTCGGGCACCGGTACATCATTGGGTGGTGTATAGTTGGGAGGCAAGCCATATGGCGGGAAGGCATGCTTGTTTTGAACTTGCACAAAATGGGGGCTGCCCATACTTCCCAATTCTTTGCCTCCCCGACCTACCATATCTGAGGTTGGATGATTTATTTGGTTGAGGCCAGATGGGGGAGTCGGGTCCACCTCAGCAACAGCGGTGGTAGCGGCAACTGCAGCCGCATTGACCTCCATCATCTTCTTTATGCTCATCATGGCCTCCATCATTGTGGCCATTTTCTCTTTCATGGCCTCCATATCGGCCTTCATCCGTTATTGCACCTCTTCTACTTCACTCATTACTCTAGCTCTACCTTAGACAAAGAAACGATGTAACTCGATCCATCTTTTGCCCTAACTTTCGCAAGCCGGTTACTTCCATACTTGACCTTGACTTGATGAACCTTTCCTTAAAAAGCATGTGCTTGGTTCAACCCCATAATCCAAGGAATAGCAATTTTGATCGCCAATACTTCGACCACATCTCATAGAGATGAATGACTCGGGCATGTTTATGCTTATGCATGGCAAATGCGATTATGAGATTGACATGAGATGCCCTAGGAACCACCATTTTCCTAGTTAACCATGCATTAGGTAGCCCTTTCACATGATTTTCAATCATTTTTTTCTTGATAAATTGGTGTATAATCCCAACATGGTTGGTTTATAGCCATCGTCATGGTACCCAACACATGTAACTAAGAATGTGGTGTGACTTTCTTTTTGTTCTTTGTTTTTTTGTTTTTTTGTTTTTTTTTTTTGCAGAGGAAGATGCCAGGATCATGCACGAGTGAACATGACATGCGAATGATGGAAGTAGAATATATGTAGTTGGCCGAACAAAAGCATGCTAAATGAAGGCGTATGATAATGCAGTGATTTATGAAAATGCAATGCACAAATATGATGTAGGAATGATATGCCTATTTACGATGCCATGGAGAGATGCATGACGTAATCAAGGAATATGCCAGAGTAAGCTTGCTATGTGCCCCCTAATTGAGGAACCTAATAGAAATGATCCAAAAGTCCACTTCTAGTGATAACTCCAAGGGGTGGTTTTAAGTAACTTTACTGGTTTCTAGAGATATCATCCTCTTAGGTAATACATTGTGGCAATAGGAACTATCAGCAACAATGCACCACTAAAAGAGGAAAACTCTAGATAAGGCTTCACTGTCATCAAGCGAGTCGGAGACCCAGCATGACCATAGATTGACCTCCACTCCTTACGACTCACATAGACCCGGGTATAGGGCCTAATATCTCAATGTGCGTGCGAGGTGTAGGTGCCATGTGTGTGTAGAAAAAATATTTCTAACTATCAATGTAATCGATAGACAAACACACATCAAACACAACAACATAGAAAAGGTTATATACAAATATGGACAAAACAAAAGAGAAAATGGAAAATAAATAAGAAGTCATGATAGAAATATTGCACACTGATAGAATGGCCTAACTGTCTAACAGTCCCCAATGAAGTCACCAGCTATCGCAACCTACCTTTCTGCGGGAGCACGATGCGAGGCTCACGGGTGCGTCTTCCAAGGAAGGAAAACGCGCGGAGTCACCGCCAACGTTTATTTGAGGAAAACGCTAGAAAAACCAAAAAGGACAAAGGTCTGCGTATTTTGAAAATGAGGGTTTGGAGTTGTTTACGCACGGGGAATGTATTAGCACCCCACGCGTCTGTCACAAGGGGCGACAACCTCTAATCGAGTGTGCAAAACATGACTTCAAAATTATGTATTTTCATTTTTTTATCTTTTTTTGTATTTTTCCCTTTTTATGTTTTTATCTTTCTGCCTTTTTATGTTTTTTACTTTTTGGGATTGACAAAGGTGTTTCCCTCGCTTCTATGTATCCTCGGGTGCGATGAGGAAATCAGACCTACTTAGTTCTTTGAGAACTAAACGTTGGTTTGTTAAATTGATTTTTTATCTTTTTCAAAGATTTATTTTAGTTGCGAACAAAAGTCGTTTAAGGCCATGGACCTTGAAATGATCTTTTGATTTTTGAAAAGAGAGAATCGTTAAAGCGTTGGACCTTTGAACGATCCCTTGATTTTGAAAGAAGAGAAACGTTAAGGCGTGGGACCTTTGAACGATCTCTTGATTTTTTGATGAAATGAAGAAGTTTATGAGTTGGTTTTATTTGGTTTTGGCTCATTAATCTTCAATCCCTTTTTAAAGATAACTTACGACGTTAATGACCGGTTAAAACTTACTTTACATTAATGAAAAGAGTTTACGACACAAACGATCGGTCGAAACTTATTTAAACAGTGATTAAGTGAGATTACAACACAAAACGATCGGTTGAAATTCATTTTAATGGTGATTAAATGAGATTACGGTATGAACGATTGGTCGAAACTCACTTTAAACAAAGAAAAAGATCATCGATGATCGAAGAAGGAGATGAAGATGCACAAACAATAAAGGGGACCCCTAAGGGTCCATAAATCAAATTCAAATCCTTAAAAGCAAACACTAACCAGATGAAGAACGAAGAAATATGAAGAACGATGAAGAATGGTCGAAGAACGAACGACGAACGGTGTAGGAATCAATCACGGATGCGATTCGGAAGCGTTTCGGCCTTGTTTTCTCTTCTTTCTTCTTCTTTTCTCCTCTTCATTCTTCTTTCTGGACCTTAGGGAGCCTTAAGACCCTTTACTTCAGCCTTCTCACGCTTATTTATAGCAAAACAAGCCACTTGGAATGAAGGTACCTTGCCCAGGCGAGCTGATTACTTCATTTTGAAGCAACCTTGCTCGCCCAGGCGAGCTAGTTACTTCATCATGAAGTTATCTAGGTGGCTCAGGGGCTGAAAAATGCTCCAAAAGTGACCCTTTTTCCCTCCTTTTGAGTATTTTGCACATTTCCTTCCGAAACGTCAAAAAACCTTACAGAATGCATGGCAATTGGTGTTAAGCAGGTCAATTTGGCTGGCAAGAATCCAAATGTTGGAAAATGAAGGTTCTCGGACGAAATTAGGGTATGACAGTTGCGCTGTGAGATTTTCCTATGGTAGAGAACAGTATTCCTATCGCTCTCCTTTAGCCAAGAGGCTCGAGATCTTTAAGTCCAAACTTTTTCGTTTAGCTCCAGAAGATCATCTAGTTGTTTTTCAACTTCCTAGGTCTTCTTAATTACTTGCATTATCTGATCTTTGTTATTTGGAACATCAAGTAGCCTTCTCTTATCCTTATGTTCTTCTTCATGGCTCCAAGTTTAGCCTGACCCCATTCCTCAAGATTAGTCCCTACTCGAAAAAGTATTAGCTACCATTTGTTCTCCTCTACACCAGGACCTATCGACAATAAGGCCACACTCATCCTCATTCACCCACATCTTCTCAAACTAATACATTTTAACCCTTTTCCTCTTTTTTCTACTTTTCAAATTTCCAAAGGTTAACACAATTGCATTATGGTCAAATTGGTACCTAGGCAAAGTAGCTAAGGACACATCTGAAAATATCAAATATCACACTAGAAGGGCAGGAAGAGGGTTGAATAATATGTTAGTCAAATATGATAACTTTTTTGCAAAGAGAATACTTTTCATAAACAGATATATAAAACACAACTGTTGACTATGTTGTCCTATGATGGAAAAATAGTTTTAGTCAAAACCAGAGATTGTTTTCCAATGAAAGATAAAGGAGTTTTCACAAAGATTTTTCAAATAAACACTCGGTGACCAAATGTGTCAAAGTAAGCTTAAGAGAGAAGTAGAAATACTTAGTTTATATTGGTTCACTCAAATAGAGCTACATTCAGTTCTCCTTTACAAACTTATAGAGGGTTCCACTAATCAAAGCTTGATTACAAACAAGTATTCTATCTTATCACTCCTAGCTACACAATTATTCTCTAGGCCACTACTAGCACACTCTTAGACTCTCCCGGAATTTAAGATTACCCAAGTATTATTTAACAATAAGCCATTCCTGGCTTTCATAAATAGAAGTTTGAAAGAATATAATGATTCAATAACACTCAAAGAGTGGATAAACACTTTAGCTAGAATACAAATAAACTTTGCTAAGCAAAGGGCGAACTATTTAAGCACAATGTATGTCATCCAATGATTTTGACAGAGTTTCACTTCAAAGTTCTTTTGCTTGTTTTCTCTCTATGTTTCATTTTTGAAATCCTACGCTTGAGTCTCCTTTTATAGACTTCAGTGAAGGATCCACTACGGGATTAATGTTGAGTCTTCAAATGACTGTTGTCTCACAATTGAAAATAGTACCACTTGGCGCACTCTGGTTGGAGAGAGAAGGAATAATAGTACAGACAACTGTATGCGCTTCTTTTTCGGGACAAAAGTGACCCTTGAGGAATATTCTTAAGAATTCATTCTATTATCTTCTATTTTGTCCTTTCCTTAAATTCAAATGTTAGAAATTCAAATAAAGAGAGGGAAAAATGAAATTGAAAAAGTAACGTTTGTGCATTTCCCTTTCTAGCTAACATTGACTTTTCATGCTTGTTGGACGTCACTTATGAATTGTATAAGATAAATCGTAAAAGTGATTAAGTCCATTGGAAATGCATAAAACAAATCAGCATATGAATACTGATTTTCACAATAAATGGACCCGGGTAATTTAACAACCTGTTGGATGCTAAATAAAACTCATTAATCAAAATAGTTTTCCACTTATGGTTGGATGCATACATACAAGATTTGTAGGATAAGAATTAATATCAAGTTTGCTCATTATGTTGTAGGACATGTTCACTTAACAATAGATCATTAGTCCATCAATAATTTATACCTTTGTAATCATCAAAATCAAAGGCAGTAATGGGTCGTCCAGACCTAACAACATCATCCCATAGGCTCAACCATTTTTCATTTGTGAACCCTCAATCTAGAGTTTCTTCAACCTGATTTAGGGGATCTCTTTTATTAGTCTAGGTAGATTGGGTCGGGCCCCAGTAAATTGAATATTCTAAAGGTCACAGTGATGAAGTGTGCTTGTGAAATTAGCTATCTCCCCAACATTTGGTGTCGCTCCCCTCTTTTGTCTTGGGGGCTAATAATTTGATTGTAGTCCCAAATACTCATCAAATTAACATCTTCAGCGGGAACTAGATTCACAATAATCTTACCCGTAAGATGTTTTATAGCGCCTTGCTGGAAGCCATAAATAACAGAACATAGGTTCCAAACATCCCTTACTAGGGATCAAAATTTGAACTAGATATGATTCAAGGACCAAGATATAATCTCCACTCCAACAAAGTCAGTCCACAACAAAATTAGACCACTAGCCTTATTTCTTCCATTCCCTTCACATCCCACTAAGAAAAGATGTGATAGTTCGACAATATTCTTCAAAAAAATCACTTTGCAATCGTGCTTCGTTTCCATGAGGAAAATGATATCGGGACTTTCAAAAGATAAAAGCTTTTTAACAGCTCTAACTGCTCATGGGTTCCCAAGCTCACGGGAGTTCCAACTTATGATTTTCATTGTTCTCGACATGGCTTGTTGGCAACCTACACTGATATGCTTATCATGGATTTCTTTGTTGGTGTGGTCACATATGTCTCTGCTTCCATATCCTCTACTTGCCTCTGTCTCTCCTTTACCCCCCTTCAAACCCTCATTTTGCATCATTTTCATGGAACCCCTCTCTAGTTGCTGATGTGCCATCATTTTCTTCTATTTTCTAAACCCTTTTTGCACCATTTTAATTATTGATTGGTCTTAATTGTCAATTAATTAGGCAGTTTTATTATTTGGGCCCATTTAGCTAATTTGATGTTTTTAATCTAATTTCAGGAATTAATGAAACATTGGGCTTAATCCGGATTTTGGTTGTGGACTTGAAGAGGGAAAATAAGCAGCGCTTACCTTAGTTAATTTCTAATTAGGAAATTTTGCAATTTTATTTTATGTTGTTCTGTGTTTATTTCGTTTTGGGCCAGAGTATTGTAATAGGGCCCAGTGACTTTGAGTGACTCTTTTTAAATAGCAGCCTTGGGATTTGTGAAGGCATTTTGTTATGCTATTCATTATTCAGAGCTTTTGTTTTAGGGTTTTATGTTTTCTGCTTTGATGCTACTGTTCACGTAATGCAATTTTACGTTTTCTGCTTCTAATTACAGTTTCGTTCTTGCTTCTTCTTCTACTCTCATTTACGTTTCTGTTTCATTTACATTTCTGTTCATTTACGTTCTGTTCATTTACGTTTCTGTTTCATATTTCATTTGCGTTTTCTGTTTGAATCCATGGAAGGCTAGATTTTCTGGTGTTGTTTCCTTTTGAGGATGAAGCCCAACTCTCTTTGAGGTTTCGCTTGTAATGTGGTTTCCTGGCAGTTTTCCCTTCACCAGTTATCCCAATTTCGTGAATATTAATCAGTGCACGCTTCGTGTTCGATTAATTGCCTCTGAGCCTAACTTGCGTTCATGCTTAATGGACGAAGGGCTAACTGGTGTATGTGGTGCCTAATCACGTATTGAAAACCCTAAGTTGATTTTCGCTTAGTAAATTGAAATAGGGTTGGATTAAGTGGTTGACTGTTAGGGACGAATTCTCCATAACCCAGGATAAGAGAATGGCTTCTGAATCAGAGGAAACAACCCATTTTTAATATTAGTAGTTTCGTATTCCAGTTTACTTGTTCTGCTCTTTAATTACCAAACAACCAAACCCCCCCCCCCAATCGTTACTGTTACTGCAAGTATATTATGAACATTTGGTTTGTCACTGCTCGTTGGGAAACGACCTAGGATCACTTCCTAGTTACTGCATTTTCATGTTTATTTGATTCGGGTACGACCTCGATCAGTTGCTCTTTTCCTTTTCTTCACCTTTTGAATCCTTGCTAGGTAAAACCCTAGCAGAGTGTAGGAGTGAGAATGGGCTACTCCAATTGCTCGAATCATTCTCCAGGTCTAAGATGACCTTTTCATCATCTTTAAAGTCAATATTCTTCCATCGCTCCATGGTTTTCCCCCAACAAAAAGGTCCTCCAAGGAGGACATAAACATCGAGGGATAAGACAAAAGGAAAAGAGAGTAGCGAAACTAGGTATAATGGCCTTAGAAAGGATAAGATATACTTTGGTTAAAACCCTTACACCAAAAACCTAAAATCCTCACCAGGTAAAACCCTAGCAGAGCCTAGGAGAGAGAAGGGGACAACTCCAATTGAATAGGTCATTCTCTCTACTTTCTAGCTCCTCTATCTCTCTATACTTTATCTTTTTTTTTACATCTCTACTTTATGGCAATTTCTCTTTCATTTGTTTTCTTTATTTTTTAGTTTTTTTTTTCACTTTTTTTATAGAGAGGCATGAGAAGATATATATGAATCGAAGATTGGAACTAGGCATATTTTCTTTGCCTAAGCCATAAGACTAATTTCTTAAATACATAAATATCAATTAAGAGGCAATTCTTCAATTCACAAGTAGGCATGACAATAAAAATTGAACTCTTGAGTACTTGTGCGACCCCACCCCGACCTTGGCAGAGAAAACACACTTTGACTGAGGTCGAGGTTTACCTGACTTAGGAAAGTAGGGCTGGAGTCGAGTTTAGGTATGTCACTTCCCGTCCTAGCCTTGCTTCCGTACCCGCCCCACTATGTGCATATTTGTAATAATTAATAATATGATTATACTTATTATTTATGTAATTATTTTCATATTTCACTTTTTAATTATTAAAAATATAGAATAATTATTTTAATAGTTAAATAAATAATATTATAATTATAATACTAATTAAATAACAAAGCTAAAAATTATACATTGAAATAAAAATACAATTTAATTCTTAAATATTCTTATAGTATTGATTCTTTATTAATTTTTATAAATATTGCTTGAGTTAAAATGTAATTAATAACTTAATATATGATTTATTTAAAATATATAAACAAATAAATTTTAAAATAGTGTGAGATGGGTTTCCGGTGAGTTTCCTTGAACTCGATAAAATTTGAAAGAGGATGGGCATGATTTTATTTTTTTGCCCTACCTTTTATAAATCTGAACCATACCCGAAGATGCCTCCCCTTTTGCTGAAATGAAAATGAGGAGAGTCAAACTTGTTGCCAATCCGCCCATTGTTATGCCTATTCACAAGTGCTACTCTATACACGCATATTAAGAGATTGAACTAACCGATAGTCACTTGTTGACACACCTTGTGGGTAATATAGAAAGTAAGTTTAACTATTTTACCATTTTTAATATTAAATGAATATTTGGTAAAAGAAATAAAGATTGAATGGACATATAAAAATTGTAAAAGAATAATTTTCTAATATTTAAAAATATAAAAGGTAAAGTATCACTTTTCAAATAACAATGAGTGATAATCTACCCAAGAAGGCTCAAGGTCCAAGGCTAGAAAATGTTTGTATAAATAGATTTGAGATTGATGCAATCCTACCCCGCAAGGGTATTGGATAGAAGACTCCAAGTAGATTGGGCCAGAGATGCAAGAGAAGACCCTAGGGTTCTTATGAGTCTTAGGGTAGATTTTGGGTCCATGGGCTAAGTACGAGCCCACTTATCTTTGTAAATATTAGATTAAGGTTTCATTATTTTTGGGCCTTGTATTTAGGGCTCCATAATGTAGGTAGGGTACCTTAGAAATATAGGATTTTCCAGCCCTTGTATTTTAGGGCACCTAGACTAGTTTTTGTATTAGGGGTAGTTTTGTAATTTCACATGCAATAAGTGAATATTTGATTTGTGTGGTTGGAAATAAATTTAATTGAATTGGTAGAAGCCCAATCCAATTAAATTTTAGAGGGGGAGGTGAGCATTTGCTTACTACACCACATTGCCACATCATATAGTCACACTTTGTGCATGTCCTTCATGCTTTACATGCCTCATGACACCTAAGCACACTTAGTGGAGAATCTTGGAATTAATATTGGATTAGTGGGCTAAACCATACTAAAATTTACTAATCATAATTAGTGAAATTTTGGCTCCAAAGTTTAGCTCCACAAATTCAATTTCAAATTCAAGTGAAATTTGAATTGAAATTCAAATTTCCCTCGAATTTTTGTGACACTTAGGCTATAAATAGAGGTCATGTGTGTGCATTTTTTTTTTAACTTTGATCATTTGAATATTAACTTCAGATTTCAGAACTCTTTTAGAGCACAAAATTTCGTGCTCTTCTCTCCCTCTCCCTTCATTCATCTCCTTCTTCCTCCAAGCTCTTATCCATGGCCTCCTATGGTGGTGAGCTTCTTCTAGACTCATCTTCTCCTTAAAGTGGCGTCTCCTCTCTCTCTTCCTTCTCCATTCCGCTGCCATTCATCTTTCAAGAAGCAAATGAATCCATTGATGAAGAAGATCCTAAGCCTACAAGTTCCAATGGAGCTTACATCAGAGATGAACAAGGCAAGAGCAAAATATTTATTCACATTTCTCATTTATTGTTCAAAACTGATATCTAATTGGAGAATCGGAGTGTCTTTTGTAAATACTTTATCTTTTGAACCTGTACTATATGGAAATAGGATGAATGAGAGTGAAGGAAGCAACTAAGAAAAAATGTATCTGCCACTATAGGTAGGAAAAAATGAGTGACACGAATCTCACAAAAGAAAGTTGATGATGATGAAAATAAAAGGATAATAAAGAAAAATAAATAAACAATAAATAACGATGACAAGGGTAGGATGAAAAAAATCACTTGTACAAGAAACATAATCTAAGGCGAGTTTCCTTCCTTTTTTTAGAAAAATAAATTAAACTACTTTTTCAAATGTGTTTAGTTGAAAAACTAGACTTTAAATCAATACAATAATTTTATGTACTTAATAGGCCTTTTAATTAAATAATAATAATATTAATATTATGCTAAAATTTTATTGCCGTATTTTAATATTGTATACATAATATATTGATATATTTAAATATTTAAAATCCTTAACTTATATAAAATCTCACAATCGTTACCTTATTTAATTATAGGTTTGATGGCTGATTTATAAAAAAAACTTCATCATAAATTAAAATTTTAATTAAATATATTAATTTTTTTAATTAAATATAAGAGTTAAGGTTAAATTTTAAAAACAGATACATACGAACAAACAACAAAGAAATTCTCGTATTAAATAAATAGTTTAACCTTAAATTTTATAATTAAAACATGGTTAACTAACTGTGAGGAGACGTTTGTTTCACAAATTATTTCTTTAATCCTGCTAATATAATAACAGAATATTATTTCTGGGTATTTTTAAAAAAATGTTTGATATATCCAACAAAAATTATCTTATTACCTCGTAACAAATATGAGAATAAAATTTTCTAACATCTTATTCTTGGGAATAAAAAAATAATCCTTGAAATAAACATCCTATGAGTTATCAGTCTAATAAATGAGTCTTGGATAAAGGTGATATGAAGAAAAAACATAGTTGAAATGAAAAATCTAAGTAACTAGCTAATCAGTTTAATATACTAATAAAAATTACTCATCAACAAAAGACGATAAAATCATACTTTAAATCTCATTCCATCTTAGGATTTGTAAAATTTGGATTGAATTGTATGTAAATTATTAAAATACTTTTCGTTTAAGTGTCTTTAGTATTTTATTCCTTTTAAAAAAAGTAAAAAATGTTAACAATTTGTTTTTTTCAAAATGACCTAGGTCACTGATTTTGGGAAAGGAAATAATATATAGACATCCAAAATGCTAATTTATACCGAGTGAGAGAGAAATAAAAGAAAAATGTATATAATTATTATAGATTTTATGATGTAATAAGAAACTGAAATGGGTAGCAATAAAAGTGAATAAAAAGATATTAAAGTTAAAAGAAGGTTGTTCGCTACCTTTGAAATAGGTGTGAAAGTTTCAAATTCTAAGTGAGTTCTACCAAAATGCATTTCATTGCAAAACAATAAAGAAAATAATATTAGGTGAAATACGCAGTTATTTTTTTTTTCTTTCTAAATGAGCCCCCTTGTATTCTTGCAGTGGCTGTGCATGTTCAAGTTGTTGTTTCAAAACTAGTTTTCTTAAAAAATTGTTGTTGTACAGTCCGTGCCACGAAATTTAACAAATTATCACGTTGTTGTTGTGGCAAATTTACGTGGGAGGGTTGGTTTTAGAAACTTTTTACTGAATAGGGTCTGATTTATAAGAAATTATGGGGGGGGGTTTGTTTTCTACGTGGGTGCCGCCATTGACACCGGCGGGAAGCTTGAACCGCCAGTGGCAATGGCGGGATAGGGGCTGACTAGGAGAGAGGGGGAGGGGTGCCGCCAGCAGCAATGGCGGGATGGGGTAAAACAGGAGAGAGAGAAGTGTCCCGCCCTTGGAGATGGCGGGATAGGAGAGAGAGAGGTCCCGCCCTTGGAGCTGGCGGGACAGGTGAGAGCGGTACCGCAGGGGGAGAGTGGTTGAGAGGATCCCGCCAACAGTGTTTGCGGGATAGGCTTGGTCTGCACAAAACCAGCTATCTTCACGTGATATTTGAAGATACTATGATATTTGAAGATTCAAAAGACTTATTAACTCACTCTTTTCACTTTTAAATAGTAAAGATGCAAAAGACTTTCTTAAGTTCCCCACCTGACTTAATTGCTGTCATCGCAGTCAACAATATTAATGGTGTTGGGTTTACGGTATGGAATGAGAGAATTGCGTTAATTAAACTGTACACGTTGCAATATATACTAACTTGGAGATATTTAAAACCTATTGCTTACGAAGGATGTGTTTGAATTTCTTGTAGAAATTTTTTAAAAGTTGGAGTTATGTTTAGTTGCTTTTGAAAAGTATGTTTGAGAGTAGATTTTTTTTTTGTTTAATTCAGTTTGTGAAAAGTAAGATTTATAATATTTTTATAAATTCAAGACAAATAAGACTTATAATACTTTTATAAAATTCAGTTTGTAAACTTAAATTTACTAATCCAAACATGCAAGACGATACTTAATTATTATGCTATGCTATGAGAGAAAAAAAAATGCTGAGTATTAGAAAAATATTTTAAAAATTATTTGAATCTTCAAATATCATAGTATCTTCTTTGCCGACGTACCGTTATTTATTTATCTTCAAAGAACATGGAAAACAAAAAAAATATACTCTTTCATGTACAAATTAAATAATTTTTTTCTCATTTTGATTTATCTTTTTAGTTTTAATTTTTTTTATAATTTTGAACACATTTTTTATTCTTGTTTCTATACAACTAAACAAGAAGAGAACAATACTAATTTTCTTATCTTTTATTTCTTTCTTATCATACAATTTGAAAAAAAAAAGGATTTATATATTTTGTATTCCTTTTCCTTCCTTATTTTTCTCTTCTTATACTTTTTTTTCCCATAAATCAAACATACAGTTCTCTATATAATAATAATAATTTTAAACCACTCCACTTGCATAGATTTGATGGGACTGAAGCTTGGAATTGATGCTCAATGAGGAGACTCAAGCCTGATGCAGTTACGGTTCACATGCATTGAAATTTTTTTTCTATGCAGACTAGGGAGGAGAATAGGGCACTGTATTGGATAGAGAAATCATAAATGACATGCATGCATGACAGCTTAATCAGCTACGCATCAGCTACGCATGTAGGAGGTGACTTCCATACAGAGTTACTTTAATAATGGTGTACCTTGCTTTTTGCTAAAGAAATTCTTTAAATAGAGCAAACTTGAATCACACTCTGCACTTGCATAGATTTGAGACCGAAGAGAGTATTGTGAAAGAGGAAGAAGCAGTTTTGAAGTTTGATTCTATAGTAAGTAAGGATGTTTTATATTTATTTAATTAAAGTTTTCTATCATTTTGTTTATTTATGATGTACAAATTTTTTATTTTGAAGTAACAAATATTATGGTTAGAATGAAATTTGAAGCTCAAATTTAAGTCTATTAATTTTGTAAATTACATTTTAAATTTAAAAAATATTAGTAGTAATTATTTGTAAGCCTTTTTGTTAATGGTTTTTGCGTCTGAATTATTATTTGACATATAATTTAATTTAAGACAAAAAATAATTACATGCTATTTCTTAAGTATTTTGTTGTTTGGTCTGAGTAAGAAGTATTATTTTACTTGTAATAAAATTTAATATAAGTTAACAAAAAGAAATTGTAATTTTAATTATAAAAACAATAAGAAAAATATTACCAATTTTAAAAGTTCCGTCATTTAAATTTACTAACATGGGAATAACAATTTTTCGTGACTATATTTATTAGTAATTTATTGATTTTTAATAATCATAAAAGAAGTTTACTTGGATTTTTAGATTATTTTATACTAGATCAGGTCTAATACTTGTCCAATTTTCGAAAAATAGTAGGTGAATATTTTTTCTCTCCAAGCAATCACTAGTGCAGAAAATTAAAAAATATAGTTGAATTAATTCTTTAACACTCACTAATTTTGTATCTCTTTGTTTTTATCACATATATCATATTAGTTATTATACTTGAATTGTATATATTTCTTTTATCTCCTTGTCTCACTAAGTTTTAAATTAGTTGTTCACCGAGTATTTTTTGCCTTACATATACACGCATGTAATTTAATTAATTAACCATTGAGACTATTAAGTAGAGATGGAGGAAAAATTATGCCTTATTTATCTGTGTCCTCCATTCCTATATATAGATAGTATACTTTCCTACTAATTTTGTCATATGTATATATATATGATATATCCTTCATTACCGAATATATGTCATTTGAGTTAAGTAAGTTCTTCTCGTTAATTAGTACTGAAAAACGACTTCGAAGATACAAATATGGGGGCGCCTAGGCGTGTTGGCCATGTTTCGTCTGAAATTTTTTAAAGTGTAATCCTTTCATTTATAACCCTTCCATTTTGTGTTTGTCTGGAATTTTTTTGAAAAAAAATTGGAATTTTCCATAAATTATTTAATTAGAGTACTTTTTTTTAGAATAAAGTATGAATGTGAAGTTTAAGTTTAATAGAGGAAGCAAATAAATATTTGATATTTAATTGAAGTAATGATTTTATTTGTTAGACTAATATTTGAAGGCAAAGTTTAAGTGAATTAATTTTTTTAATTAGAATTTTTATTATAAAATTAGTATGAGTAATTATTTATTTTAAAACTCCTATTGTTATGATTAATTATTATTAATTTTGATGATGTAGGTATATCATGAATTCAATTATTACAGTGTTGTATTTCAATGGAAGAGTATATGAAGACAGTGATGGTGTAATATTTGAAGGCAGTAAAAAGGCCATTCAGATTAAACGCGGAATTAGTTTCAATGCTTTGAAAAAAAAAATTGGAGATAAGGTAAAGTTAGAAAATAATGAAATTATTTCTACTATAAGTTGTAGATTTTTAGTTTCAGGAAAATATGTTGCATTGCAAATTTGTGATGACGAAGATGTTGAAACTATGATCGAAAGTTTTCAACAACAACAACAAATGTCAGTTTTAGAATTGTACGTAGAAAAGGATGTTGCTGGTGGTTCGATGTTTCATGCTGCAAATTCTGTTACGTCATGTGGACGTAATGTATCTCATCATGAATCGGAACTGCCAAGAAATATAAGTAATTTACATGATGATGAAGATGATGATGATGACGATTACCTTGCATCTAACTCATACGTTGAAGAGTCGTTCAATGAAGATGATAGTGATGATGGAATATCTGATACAGACGATGAAGTCACTGACATCGTTGAACCAGTTTCAATTGTTCACCCAACCGAAGGTAAATGTTTGTGAAATACAAAATTAGTTGAATACATCTATCTTTTTATGAGAATTGTATTTAATGGTAACTAAATAGGAGTAGTTTGTTGACATGATTTTTTTTTTAAAATTATTAGGTGTACCACAAATTCAAAATCCATTTTGGAATGATGCTATGCATTATAATAATATCAATTGGAGTCATCCGGACGAGGAGGACATTTGTGGTCTGGACATGCCAACGACTTTTAATGTTGGACAAGAATTGTATGTTGGCATGGATTTTGACAGTAAAGATGCGGTAAAAAATGCACTGAAACAATATGTGATGAAGGTGCATCAAACTTTTAAGGTTGTTGAAACGAAATCACACAAATATATCGTTTGTTGTCCCAACAACACCGAAGAGTCTCCTTGCCCTTTTTATATGAGGGCAATTTTATCCAAAAAAACTGATGCATGGAAAGTGACACAATGGGGTGGACCGCACACATGTCTAAATATGACTATGACACAAGACCATGAGAAGCTTGATTCAAATTTAATTGCGACTTGCGTAGTAGGTACGTTTTTTATGTTCATATTATCCTACTTTTGTGTTATTTGTTATTTTAATTTGTAATTTTATTTTAGTATTTGAATTACAGGCATGATCAGAGAAGATCCATCAATAAAAATTTCTTTGATTCAAGAAAGGATAAATAGTGAATTTTCCTATAAGGTTTCATACAGAAAAGCTTGGATGGCCAAACAAAAGGCGATTGCAATTGAATATGGCGATTGGGAAGAGTCGTATGCGAAACTCTCGTCATGGCTAACACACATGCAAAATCATTCTCCTGGCTCTTACTTTCAAATACTACATGACGATTCTATTGTTGGTAATAGGGTAAGTCGCGAACATCGTCAGTTTCATCGAGTATTTTGGACATTTGGTCAATGCAAAGAGGCTTTTAAGTACTGTAAGCCAATCATACAAGTTGACGGCACACATTTATACGGCAAATACCGTGGGACCCTGTTAATGGCCACATCGCAAGATGGAAATGGTGGTGTTCTTCCTCTAGCATTCGCCGTGGTCGAAGGCGAGACGCTAACAGCATGGTCATGGTTTTTGGCCCACTTGCGTGAACACGTCACAGATAAGAATGGAATTTGTCTAATATCTGATCGTCACGCGAGTATAAAGTCTGCTGTCGCTAACGAACATCTTGGTTGGCAACCTCCCCACGGTTATCATGTGTACTGCGTCCGACACATAGCCAGCAATTTCAATCGCAAATTCAACAACGCGAAACAAAAAGAGATGTTCAAGAAATTGGGTAAGGTTGATTTTATACATTAATTTAATTTGAGTTTGATGTCTACGTACAACTTTTGATGATAACAAATTTGATGCAGCGTACACTCCTTGCAAGCATGTGTTTGATCAAAACTTAGAAAAATTTCGTCAACTGAGTCCAGCCATAGCAAGATGGATTGATCGCATTTCAAAGGAAAAATGGAGCATGGCTTACGATACATCTGGACGACGATATGGTCACATGACAACCAACCTATCAGAATGTGTCAATAAGGTGTTGAAAGATTGTCGTAGCATTCCAATAACAGCGTTGGTCAAGTCAACATATAGTAGGTGCCGAAAGTACTTTGTTGATCGTGGTCGCCAAGCCCAAAGACAATTAAGAGAAGGCCAAGTTTATTGTTCTAAGCTTGTTACAGAACTTAGGAAAAATCAAGAACAAGCTTGTTCGCACATCGTTCGTGTGTACGATATCCACTCGACAAGGTTTGAAGTAGAGGAGACCTTCAATCCTATCACGCAACGTGGCGGACAAAAATGGGCAGTTAACTTGAATGGCCATTATTGTCAATGTGGAAGGTATTCTGCGCTTCACTATCCATGTTCACACATTATTGCAGCTTGTGGTTATGTGAGCATGAACTACTACCAATATATAGATGTTGTTTACACCAATGAACACATCTTAAAAGCATACTCCGCACAGTGGTGGCCTCTTGGGAATGAAGCGGCAATTCCTCCTTCTGATGAGGCATGGACACTAATCCCTGACCCAACTACAATTCGTGCGAAAGGTCGGCCAAAATCAACAAGGATAAGGAATGAGATGGATTGGGTCGAACCATCTGACCACCGACAAAAATGTAGTAGATGTGGAGCTGAAG
This sequence comes from Glycine soja, assembly GCF_004193775.1. NCBI lineage: Eukaryota > Viridiplantae > Streptophyta > Magnoliopsida > Fabales > Fabaceae > Glycine > Glycine soja. Next base: position 13,599,228 of record NC_041021.1, read on the forward strand.
GGCACAATAGGCGTCGATGTCCAATGCAATCTGACCGTGGGAGTAATTCATTTAATTGATTTATGTATGTTACATGACGATCTTGTATTGCTTTAGGTTTTGTTCAATGTATTTACTTGTTGGTCTTCAATGAAATCGTCAGTTACTTTTTGTTGAATGTGTGCTTCTAATGAAATAAAATTACATTTAGAAGTTGAAATAAATGGAGTGGATCAATCGAGGTTGAGTGACATTGGTGTTGATCGTTAGTTAGAAACGTTAGTGTGTAAGTATTTTGTCTACCTTAGTTTTTTTAACTATCTACAATGACAAACTATGGACTTAGTCATTATGGTTTAGTGTCTAAGTATTTTGGTTTAGTGTTTAGGGTCTAAGCCTTAGGTTTTAGTGTTTAGAACTATGGGATTACGGCTAAGTTTTTTAAAATTGAAGGGTTAGGGTTAGTTCTTATTTTTTTAGGGGTTAGGGGTTACTTCTTATATGTTATGGGTTAGGGCTAATTTTTTTTAGTTTAGGTCTAGGGTTATGTTTTTGAATTTGAAGGGTTAGGGTTACTTCTTATTTTTTTAGTGGTTAGGGGTTACTTCTTATTTGTTAGGGGTTAGGGTTTAGTTCTAATATTTTATGGATAGGGTTAGTTTTTTGGTTTAAGCGTTAGGGTTTAGTTCTTATATTGTAGGGGTTAGGGTTTAGTTCTTTTTTTTATTTTAGGGTTTAGTGCTTATTGTTTAGGGGTTCATGTTAAGTTCTTTTTTTGTTAGGTTTTAGGGTTACTTTTTTTATTTATTTTAGTGGTTAGGGCTAACTCATGTATAACGGTTTAGTGCTGAACATTTTTGGGTTAGGGCTAATTTTTAGGGGTTAGGGTTATGTTTTTATTTTAGGATTAGGGTTTAGTTCGGAACAATTGAGGGCTCAAAACCTAAGCAAATACATTCCATGGCCACGCTCCGCCATTTGTTGGGAATATTCTTCCGCTTCAACAGTGTCCCTTCTTCTGTCTATCCCCTGAGTTTCAATACTTGACTGAAGCATGTGAAACTGTTGTGCGGGAAATTGACGCTCTGATGCGGGACCATGTGACACTGGCTCAGTGACTCTCTCTTGCTCTTCGGATAAAATTGTAATTTTTTCCACATAAGGCACGAGATCATCAAATGTGCATGTTTTCCTCCCTTGAGGAGACACCATGTATTGTAATGCCTCTGCAACTTCACCCTGCATTTGTAACGGTAACAAAATTAATGGCCATCATTAAATAAAAGTTCAACTTAAAATTTGAAAAAAAAGTAAAAAATACCAATGTAGCCGTCTTTGCATTTTCTGGGTCAACAAACATCTTTGTCTTTCGCCTATACCAGACCATGTAGTCCGAGTTAAAACTCAATAGGCCTTCTTGTCGGGGATAAGCGTCGACCCTCAATGCATGCCGATTATTCCACTGCTGAATCATTGGGGCGAACAATTGCCCCCAATTTTCGTCATGTTTCCCCTTTAATGTTATGCCATGAATGTTTAGGGGTTGTGAAGGAGACTCTGGAACTGGTTGTTGCATCCCAAATTGTCTCAAGACTCTGTCCGGTTGGTGCCACTCAATAACTTGGAAACAAATTAGTGGCACCACCGCGTACCACGCGAGACTTCCGACTAAACAAACGGGAGGCAAGAATGACATAACGGTTGATGGGTAAGGCTCCCACACAAACTGCATATAACAACATAGTTGTGAACATTGTAGTAAAATAAGACATATAATTTTTTATTTTACAAATACAATAGCATGGTTCTTACCTCATGACGTTTCATAATATCGAACTTGCGACGAAAAACTTTCACATCATCATTGCCGATATGTTGGTTTCCACGTCGCAGCCACCTACAAAGAATAAAATTTAATATACCCTAAAACCATTTATTCTATTAAAATGAAAGACGCTGTTAAAAATGACTGACCTGTGCCCTAGTGGTGTATTTTCTATGTGGGAAGGAGTCCTCTTTGGAGCCAAGGTGGGACATCGTTCCCATGCCCACAATTGTAGTAAGATGCACATACCTCCGATTGATTTAGTTTTATAATCGGTGGCACTGCACATCTCTCTGTATAGAAAACTAAGTACGGCAGCTCCCCATGCATATCTACCACATTCTTCAAAGTCACGTAAAAATTGAAGGTACCTTACCGAAACTCTGTTACTGGTTTTGTCAACGAACAAGACACCTCCAATAAATCTCAGTATCCATGCACGGGCAAACCTTCGCACTTGTTCTTCGTCGTCGTCATTATTAATTTGATCAAAATGGTGAGCCAGCCAACTTAATTTAACTACACTACCTTTAATTTCACCTTCTTGTGGTCTGACTCCCAATAATTCCTCACATAAATCAGCCCAATCAAGATTTGTTGGACCGATTAATGGTAAACCATCCACACTTATACCTAACAACACAGAGACGTCTTGTAGAGTGATAGTACACTCTCCGCATCTCATGTGAAACGTATGTGTTTCCGGCCTCCATCTTTCTATCAGAGCACTAATTAGTGAGGCATTTATTTTTAAGAAACCCATCTTGATAATCCACCCGAAACCAGATTGTTGAAGAAAAGGAAAAATTTGTTCTGGAATTTGTTCTTCCCCTTGATACGTGGGGACAGCTCGTCTGATATGCAATTTCCTTTCTTCTTCCCCATTCCAAACATGTTCTGAAACATGCTTAGGTTGCATCCATAATACATCAGTATCGATGGGGCCAGATTTAATGTTAATGTGTGATGAAGATGATGATGAAGATGTCATTGCTGCTGCAAAATAAAATATAATACATGTGAAGAAAACTTTAATTTATTAGTAAACTTTAAATATATAACAATAAATTTGTAAAAAATCAAACTCGGCAATTTTTAATATATTCTATACATAAATTAAAATATATGTGAAGAAAACTTTAATTTATTAGTAATTTTTTTTCTACAATTAACAAATAAATAATTGAATAAAATATAGACTAACAAATTATTTATAATACAAACAAATATTGAAATGCAAAAAATCTTTTCAATAATATATATACAAAAATAATAATAATAATGTACAATGTATCATATATTTAATCACTTAAATTTTCTAAAACAAATAATAATAACGTACAAATTAAAAGTAACAAATAATATATATATCATTCTAACTAAACAATAATTAACTCAAATAATATTAAATTATGATCTCATTTATTTAAAATACAAAATTATAATACTAAAAAGATAGATTTACGTGTGTGAAGTGTCTAATATTACAATTATTTATTTAAGTGTCAAATATTTAATATTACAAAAACTAAAAATTTAGATGTGTCTAAAATTTATAAATATATACCTAAAGATAATATTAACTTGTGCCTAATACTAAAAAATCTAATATTACTTATTTGATCCTAAAGTATCATCCATGTATATATATTTAAGAGTATACACAACAACTAAATATATATACACGTAATATTTTTATACTAACTAAACAAATATATAATATTATTTTCAATTATACTTACTCATACAATTTTTTTTACTAGAGATTAAGTTATAAAATAATTTCTTATTTAAAACTCATAAGAATAATTAGTTTGTCAACCCCTGCATCATATATTTTAATTCTACGAATAATTAAGAATACAATTAATTATATATGTAGTACACAAATAAAATAAATTTACAAAAATAATTGAAACAAGTTGATAAGAAAGAATAATTATTTTAAAAAATTTTATATTTCTTGAGTTAGAATATATTTTATTTTACAGATATTTCTAGAATTCATAATAAAATTCTCATTCTTTGATAAAAAAAATTAATAATAATATTCTATGCTATGCTATGCTGTAATTACTACTAATAATACTAAAATATTATATACAATAATCAAATAACATCTAACAATATATACAATAACAATAACTAAATAAAATTTTAATTCTAACTAACAAAATAACAATTACTACTAATACTAAAATATTATACACAATAACCAAATAACATCTAACAATATATACAATAAGAATAACTAAATAAAATTTTAATTCTAACTAACCAAATAATATTTTCATACTAACTAACCTAATATTGGAATATTTATTAATAAGTAAAAAATAATAACACAATAGCTACTCATACAAACTAATTTAAACTTAGAACTTTTGTTAATAATAACTAACCTACTATTTACATACTAACTAACTTATAATACTAACTAACTTAAACTTATAATATATATTAGTATATTTACTTTGAAAATACATACCAGGAATTTAAGGGCACTTGAAGCACACTTGAATCACACTTGAAGCACACTTGAAAGATGAATGCACACAACAACACAAACACAATAATCTCTCAAACTCCAGAAGAAGAAAGAAAGAGAAAGCAAACTAAGGAAGTTGTGTAAACGTAAAACGTAAAGAATAATGACTTCAACATTTTTTTTATAGCCCAAAACTTAAACCCCACCCCCAACGTTCAAATTTTTTTTAACGTTAACATGCTATATATGCAGCCTTTTCAGAACCTCTGAAAGCTATTGCTTGCAAGGTGCTTCATTCATTCACGTGAACATAGGTGTGCAGGCTTTTCAGAAAAAGGTGCAATCCTTCATTCATTCACGTAACCCACACACACGTAACCCACACAAACACAACCTCTCTCTCCCCCTGATATTTACACACGTATACTATGATATTTGAAGATTCAAATAATTTTTAAAATATTTTTCTAATACTCAGCATTTTTTTTTCTCTCATAGCATAGCATAATAATTAAGTATCGTCTTGCATGTTTGGATTAGTAAATTTAAGTTTACAAACTGAATTTTATAAAAGTATTATAAGTCTTATTTGTCTTGAATTTATAAAAATATTATAAATCTTACTTTTCACAAACTGAATTAAACAAAAAAAAAATCTACTCTCAAACATACTTTTCAAAAGCAACTAAACATAACTCCAACTTTTAAAAAATTTCTACAAGAAATTCAAACACATCCTTCGTAAGCAATAGGTTTTAAATATCTCCAAGTTAGTATATATTGCAACGTGTACAGTTTAATTAACGCAATTCTCTCATTCCATACCGTAAACCCAACACCATTAATATTGTTGACTGCGATGACAGCAATTAAGTCAGGTGGGGAACTTAAGAAAGTCTTTTGCATCTTTACTATTTAAAAGTGAAAAGAGTGAGTTAATAAGTCTTTTGAATCTTCAAATATCATAGTATCTTCAAATATCACGTGAAGATAGCTGGTTTTGTGCAGACCAAGCCTATCCCGCAACCACTGTTGGCGGGATCCTCTCTCCCCCTGTCCCGCAACCACTGTTGGCGGTACCGCTCTCTCCTATCCCGCCATCTCCAAGGGCGGGACACTTCTCTCTCTCCTGTTTTACCCCATCCCGCCATTGCTGCTGGCGGCACCCCTCCCCCTCTCTCCTAGTCAGCCCCTATCCCGCCATTGCCACTGGCGGTTCAAGCTTCCCGTCGGTGTCAATGGCGGCACCCACGTAGAAAACAAACCCCCCCCGTAATTTCTTATAAATCAGACCCTATTCAGTAAAAAGTTTCTAAAACCAACCCTCCCACGTAAATTTGCCTTGTTGTTGTTTCAAAACAAGTTTTCCTCAAATTTAACAAATTTAAAAATATTGGGTGTCCAATATTTTCCTGGTCCAAAAGAAACCTCCACAGTTAGATTGTTTGCAACGGTTCAAAAGGAGCAACGGTTCTGCCAATGAGGGAGAAGTTGAAAAGACTTCCTGTCGTGTCAGAGCACCATACAAAACAACCGTCACTCCTGACGACAAAATGTAACTACCTCACGATCCGAATACTCCCCAAATACATAAAGCGAATCACCTCTTTTATCAACAACTCTTTACAAATAACTCTTTGGGAGACTTGTATACCCGATAAGATATCTTGATAGGACAATTGAATTGATGTAGGAAGTTAATAAGGAAGTCAAGTAGCACCTAGTCTATTATAATTTCTGTTTCTTGGGCATAGTTAAGGGTGGAAGAAAAAGTAAAAAAACAACTTTTGTAATCTTTTCACTCTATGTAATAAAAACTATTAGGGTTCTATTCTTCCATTACAATCCCTAAGGCTCTGTAGTTCTTGGAATAGTCTTTATTCCTAGTTCTACCTTCATCACGAATACCTATCTGCTGGTCCATTATAAGGCAAAGATAATCATAATCAAAGGGTTAGACCCTTTAATCATACTTAGAGGCATTACCTCAAGAACAGAAATATGCTCACAAAAACCCAGGGTTCAAGAGGTTTGCAGTTAATGTTCAAAAGGTAAGAACCATCGTTTATTTCACATTTATTATCTTATTTGTTGCTTAAACCCCAGATCTTAGCTTAAGATTTGAGAGTACATTTAATAGGTATTTCCTCTTTGACAAACGTCGTTATACGGAGTTAGACGATTAGGATTCAGGAACACGACCGAAGAAGCATAGTGTCTGGCCACTATTCGGTAGAAACAAATTTCCTTGTCAATACTTTTTAGTTGGTTTCTTTCGGCAAACGTGTTACTGTTAAGACACTCATTACCAAAACAAAATATCAGGTGTTAAGGCACTGAAGTATTTGGGATCAAAATCAAAGATTTGTCTGTCACGACACGAGCGCAGGAAAAGGGTATATAGTCATGGTCATAAACTCATAATATATTTCTACATTTTTAATTAATTTTTGGTGATTACAACTCTTAATACAACCATAATTTGAAAGAGTTTCTGACCTTTAGACATTTGGCATTTTCTGGAATTTATCGTTTGTTATTGTCGAAGTCATATATATTATAAACTTATAATCAACATTTGTTTATTTCTTTATGAATATAAATATCTTCTACCTAGAGTATAAAATATGACCTACTTAATTATGAATAATAATGAATACTTATAATTATATGGTAGTGTTATAATTTACACTACAGCAAATCATAACTGAAAGTCTATTCGATCAAACCTTTTTCTCTTAAAAAATCATTTTCATTTTGGATTATATTCTTTATATAACATTTTTCAACACTTATTATAATATTTTTTTCTATCTATTATATTAATTAATTGACTGGCTTACGTTTCTTTTTTTTTTCCTTTTTATTATAAAAAAACTACATAAATTTATTGTAGACAATATATGTAATTTAGAGTTCATTTCAATAAATAGCTTAAATGCTTGTTGAATATGCATTTGTCATATAATTATTTATGTATAAGTTGTTTTTATAATTGAAAAGAAAATAAAATTTAACCAATTTCATATAAATTGTAAACTGTAAAATCAAATAAACTATTAATAAGTTATTCAAACTCACCTTAAAGTGGCATCTTATTTATTCATAGTCTCTAAACGTATAATTATATATAATTTAATTAATACCTGCATCATGTTAACTTATTATACCAACTTCATCATTAATTCCATCAACAATAGTAATTAATAAAGTGCATGTGATAGATTTATTGATAGCAGAATATGAACTATGCATTTATATCGTCATATATTATGTAATTAGCAAGATAATTCTATCCTTTTTTTCTGGTGAAGATAATTCTATCCCTAAAAATGATACTTTTAATCCCCTAAAATGCGTAAATTAAATCATTTTTTTCTCTTAAACCTTTCGATTCATCAGACAAAATTAAGGGTGGGAATAGGCCAGACCAGACTTTGAAAGGCCTGAGCCTAACCTACAATGAATTTTTGAGGTCTGAGCCTGGCCTATGGCCTATCAAAGACTTTTATTTTGGCTCGGCTTGACCTTTTTAAAAGTCTAGTCTGGCCTAATAGTCTTTTTTAAAGCCTTCTTCACATTAAATATTTAATATCTCTTTGCTCTAGAGAGGAACGTAATAAAAAAGTTAAAGGAAAATGAAAGTCAATAAAAATAATGAGGAATATAAAGGAGCACATGACTCACATCTAAATTGTAATTAAAGTCTTACTTGATTATAGGAATAGAAGTTATGGAGCAGTGATGTATAATCAAAGTCTGAAAATTTTTAAAAAAAAATTAATTATACCCAAAAAATAATATAAGTATATATATATAGGCTGATCTATCAGGCTTATAAGACTTTTTAATGAATCTAAGTCTGGTTTATTTAATTTAATAGACTTTTAAAAAAGTCTGAGTCTAACCTTTTAATTAAATAGGTCAATTCAGGTCAGACTTTATATAGGTCAGGTCGTAGGCTCTCGTAGACCAGTCTAGCCTATTCCCACCTCTAGACAAAATAAATTTTGAATAATCTAAAATTCTAACGGAAAATAAGTAAAATCTATTTAAAAATGATTTTTGGAAAGATTTGAATTCGAATACTATCCAACAATTTAACTTTAATATCAAGAACTTAATTATGTTCAATTGGTTAAATTAAACCGTTTTCTACGTTTGAAAGCCCAGTCCGTAATATAAACCAATGTGTTAACTTCGCACACTTTCATAGCTACTTTCATCTATTTCTCTTTCATTTTACTAATAAGAGATAAGAGAACTTGGCCTAGAATTCTACCAAAACGATCGAATTAGCATCATAATTAAGTTTATAGATTTTCCACCTTTCACTCTCCAACAACATTGTGAAAGTGACAAATAATAGGTAGGTACGTGGACATATGAAAACTTGCATTTGACAAGATCACTGCAGTCTTGCTACTTCGTTTTTTTTTTTTTTTTTTTTATATTTAACATGGAAGAAAACATAAAATTTAATATGTTTATTCAATAAAACTTACAACATAAACTTATTTTAATATTTTTTTGTAAAATTTATTGAAATGAGTTTTTTTAGGGAATATTTAAATAAGTTTAAAATCATAGGATCCTTAGCAGCTTCTAAATAAATACCTTCAAGTGTTTATAAAATAACAAGTTTAAATAAGTTTTGTAAAAAAGAAAAATCTTCTTAAATGGTTAGTTAATTAATTGTCTAATTTACAATTTTATTTCTCTAGTACATTATTTTATAGATATTTTAAAATTTTATTTAAAACCATTATATCTTTTTGGTGAATTTTAAAACCATTATATTTAAACATATAGTAGATTCAATCATTTCTTAATTTTGAAAACCGATCGTTAACTACTAATGCAATTACATTTTAGCAATTGGGTATAGGTATAAATATGGTGTACACAAAATAAATATAAATATGAAAGATGTTTTTTTATAAAACATATTTTGAAAAAAGTTAAATTTTTTTATTGGAATTATAGTCAACTAATATATATATATATATATATATATTATTTGTTTTTCGAATATTATTTTGGTTTGATAGAATATAATTAATATACCAGACACTTAATTTCATCCTTTTTTAAAGTTATAGTATGTAGATTAAGAAATATATATGATTAATATTTTTGTTTATATTAAATTTATTTTGAACATTTAATACTTACTTCAATAATTTTTTTTTATTTTTATAAAGGCATGTAAAATAATTAAAGTTTTCCCGGAAAAATATTATTAAAAAATTAATAATGTTATGTTAAAGTTTTGGAAAAGATAAAACAAAATTTCTTTTAAAGAGTTAAAAAATAATGAAGGTATTATTCCTTCTCAATTGTCAAGAGTCAAACATCATATATTTCTTAGGTCAATGGTCATTCGGAAACGTAATGAAAGACAAACAATTATTTTACTTGGTGTTGGTGGGGTTGGTGAGATGGCACGATATTGTTTAGTGAGCTTATGTAAGAAGCTAATAGATCAAGATCATGGCATTACAAGGAGGATAACCAAAGAGTAGACAGGAATAGGAAGGTATGAAGACTCTAATCTTGCCACAAAAGTAGGTCTCAGTTCATAATTTCATGTGTTGAATTCTCTTTACGCTACATGGCAATGTTAAAATAAAATTGCGGAATTTATACGAAAATAATAAAGTGTATTTGTTATAAGAAAATATCAATTAATTAATAAAATGATTATTTGATTGCTTGTGATAGAGTGGCTGCCGAGAATGGAGAGACATCACCTGTTGACTTTTTATTCTTCTAATTGTAAGAGTATCTTAAATGCCGTATTTGGACTACACCAGAAGAAAATATTGCCGTTGTTTGGATGCTTTTGAACCGACAATTAATCAAATCTTGAAATTAATATTTTTTTTGGCGGAACAAATCTTGAAATTAATAATGCCATAGGCTTCTCCTTCTTGCACCTCCTTCTCAGAGGTTCCTTAAATTGGAAGAGTGGATATCTGTCAAGGCAAAACCTACCTTAATCCTTGAAGTTGCAGCTATGAAGCACATACCTACCACTTCCACCTCCAAGAGCTACAACTATTCCTTCCTCCTCATCTTCATCCGAGAACTCATCTCCTACCAAGCTTGATTGGTTTCTTTTAACCTCCCTAGCTTCTGTTTTTTCTTGATGACAAAGGGAAAGAAGTGTTAGGATATTTGAGTAGATCAATTTTTGTAGGATCATGTTAGATTTATTTTCTTTTTTCAATGATCTTATGTTATCAATGAAACTAATCTGTTTATGGATATTCTGTTTTTTTTCATTTGTTTCTCTTAGTGCATTATGTTGGGTATTAATCTATATAACTTATGATGCATGAATTAAGGGGAGCCTCCCTTTTAAAATAAAATGAAACAAAATTGTGCATATATACTCCCATGAGAACTAAAACTAAAAGAACTCAAAAAGGTACTAACACCCTTTAAATTTGCTTCTAAAGGGTTTGTCATCATAAAAAAAGAGAGATTATTGAATTCACACTCCTGGTTTTAATTATGACAGACCATTAGCAATGCAAATTGAAAGGATGATGACTAACACTCTTCTTATTCTTCTTAAAGTGTTTCAGTGTTTATTACTTTGAGAAGTAGAGAAGTATTTCATTTTGAGGTACTCAGAATGATGCTTAGAAAGGTCCTGAAAATTGCTATAAGAATCAAGAATTCTTGAAGCCCATCAGAATGATGAATTATACTTCACTCTAAGTACCTAGTTCTTCATAAAATATTGAAACAACAAGACCTTACAGAGAAGGATCATCTAAGGCTACATGAAGAACATCATAGTTCAAAATGAAGTTATGCAGAGTCAACATCAGAATGAAGAAGACCAGGACTCTGAGTTTAATAAATATCATAATAGTTCAGAAAGACTTAGAATGCATCACTTAAATAATGTGAGCTGACTGAAGGTTCACAATCTTCCACTCTCTCTATATGTTACCATAATTAGAAAGGGCACATCAGAAACTGAGACATATCTACACAAGAAGATGCAAGTCTGTTGAAAGTGGTAGTTGTCCATGAGAAGCACTGATGTTTGTTCGAACCCGACAACTGTATCGGATCGCGCAAGTAGTATAAAACATTGAGAACCGAGTATCGAACTCTCGGGGAAATTGTGTTACTTGGTAAAGCTATATTCAATGAATAAGTATCTAGTATGAAAAGAGATGTGTCAACTATGCACAGGTATGTAAACTAACTATTAAAAGGAAAATCACGTGAGTAATGATGTGTAAAGACAAGTAGACAACACATTGGTCTTCCTATTAGGTGCTTGACGTTAAAAGGATATTCTCTACTTAACAATGCTCATGTGTTCTATGGTGTCTCCTGAAATGCTAAACCTCGATTTCTCATGATAGTCTAGCCTAATCCTGATCAAGCATCGTCCTCAGATTCCTCTTGTTGGACTAAACTCGACCAAAACCGCATTAAGACAAACATACAAACAACTAGGTTACCGTACCCCGATCCCTTGTGATAATACGATAAACTAGTCCTATCCTATCAAGTTCTAAGAATCAGACTAGTTTTCACCGTTGAATGATCTTAACAAAGCATGCATCTACGTGATCAAGGCAAAAGCACACTAAAATGATGTACTGATAGCACAGGGAACACATAAAACATCATTAAATAGATATACAAGTATTTACATCAAGTACCTACAAGGAAGAACCAACAGATGATTTAGCTCTCCATATCTGGGAAGCTTCCTTTACAACAAAGAGAAGAGAAAAATGAAGGATTGAATAAATACAAGTAGTGGGGATGTCTCCTCCACCTCTAGAACCTCGCAATCACTCACAGACTCATCTCATGCTCTCAAGATGGCTTCCTCTTCTCGCTCAGTTCTTTGCCATTCTTTTCACAGCAAAAGCTCTCAAAACTCTCTGGAACTTGTACCTTTCTCTCTCTAGAAATCTCTAAACATGCAAAAGCTTCGAGAATTGCCCAAACTCCCTCTCCATTTCTGATTTTAGGCTTAAATAGGTGGCCTTGTTGGTGCTTGTGTGCTTAGCGCAACTCTGGCTCGCTTAGTGCGCATTAGTGAATTTCGGCTTAGCGCTCGTCTTTTCGCTTAGCGAATGGACTTAAATGGTGCACTTAACGAGATTAGCCCTTGCTCAGCGAACATGCATAGCTCATTCTTCTTTCAGATTCTTCCTCGCGCTCAGCCAAAGGAGTGTTGCACTCAGTGGATGGCTCGCTAAGCCAAAAGATTGGCTTAGCGAGCGGATGAAAATTAGCATTTCACAAACTTGCCTAATTAACCTGAAATTGAGAGGAAATGATTGTTAAACACACAAAATGGGAGTACTAAGTATTTATTACCTATCTTTAACAAAAAGTAATTACAACACTACAAAATAACCATAAATTGGAGGATTTTGATACAATTTACACAGGTTTTATACACAAAAGTTAGTCGTATTCATCGACTAAGAACTCCCCCAAATTTACAGTTTTGATTGATTGCATGATAAAAGGATGAACCAAAATGCCCTCATCACTTGTCTTTCACAAAGCATGCAGTTGTTCAAAGAGAAGAATAAAATGTAACCTGTACAATTAGATGAAGTTAGGCATAAGACATATATCAAGGAAAGCAGCTTAAACCACAGTCTCAAAACTTTTGTTTCATTCAAGCACAAGTGTTTAAGCTATTCATCAATAAAAACTAGCAAGAGGTCCAATCTTTGAACTTCATCTCAAGCCATAAAGTCAGAAATGCATAAATAGAATCAGAAGGACTTTTACAAGCTTATAGTGAGGCTTGGCTACAAAAATAATTGGTTTTTCTAGGATTCAAAAGCTTAGATTATAAGAGAGCACAAATCCTAGACTTATCCAAATATTTCTTCCAATACAATTAGCTTATTTACTGGCCTTTCACTTTAATTTGTCTTTGACCTTATTACAACAACACACATTTTCTTTGATTGCTCTTTTTTTTTTTAAAACACAACTTATTTGTTGTGTGTGTTGATGCTTTACCTTTTACTTTACATCCCAATCAACTCCCCCAAATTTGGGGTAATTTGCCTTGAACTATCTGCTCTCCTAGAATCTAAACAAGGTATCTGGAGATATTCATTCAAGTTTAGGGTTCAATTTTGAAAATGTAATTCAGCTCACAAAGGTTGCAAAGGATACAATTATAATTCAAGGTAAGCTTTTTGGTCAATTGGCTTGTATATACAATCATGGCCTTCATCATGTCCTCATTCATACATTTTATTCTAAAATTCAGAGATTGATGCAAAGACTATTACTCAAAGCTAGTCGTTCCCTCACAGTTTAAGATCACACTCTCACCGGTTATGGTTCAAGCTTTTCTTTCTCAATCAACCTGTCTATTGACTAACAATTCTAATTGCAAGTTCACATTCTTGTTCTTTCTTTGTCTAACATACATACTTGCTCAAACTTATGAAAAGAAACACAAACTCCATCACAATCATGCATTCAATCCAAAATCAATTCATAACACCAATTTTCACAAAAAGATAAAAATGTTTCACTGCATAATCATCCAAGTCAAGTTAAACTGTTCCATATGCTTCAAAAACATGCATACTAACTATCCACAGAAGAAAAAGTATATAATTATAAACGGAAACCAAAATTATTCAAAACAATGTACCGAAACCAATATAGTTATAATTATTATCCAAAAAGCAAAATCATCAGGAATTTATAATCCCTGAGACAAGTCCTGGGCATCTTGAGTCTGAGCCTCCTCCTCATCTATCAGATGAAAAAACATGGGAATTAGAGAGAGCAACAACTTCTCCAGCTAAGGAATCAGAAAGATCAACAGCTTCTCCAGCTGGGGATTCAGGGGGAGCAATAGCTTCTCCAGATGGGGAATCAGAGATGATAATCAAAGGTGGAGATGGGGGAACTACTTCAAGCTCTGGAGAAGAAGGTGGATTCACCACTGGAGATTGTGGATCAGCTGGCACTGGTTCAACCTGTGCAGGTGTGGGCTCAGGAGGAGCAGCCTTGTTGGGTCCCACCAATGGAGGTTGAGCTCCAGGCCAGGCTACTCACTCAAGGAAATGCTCCATAGTTATAATTGGCCTGTGGTGAGCCAATTCTCGCAGGTTGTGCATGATAATAAACTGTCCTCGGAATAAGCTTTGTAGCATAGGGACTAAGGTTTGAGAGCTTTGGACATCCGGTCTTATGGTTGCTGATGGAGGAGCTGGAGTGGATGATGAAGGGATGTCATCTGCTCTAGCCCTTTTTCTCAATGCCATCTGTAACTAAAAAGAACTTAAAATTCCTTAAACCAAATTTATTCAAGTTTAAAATAGAAATAAAGGCTGAAATTAATGATGGGTGCTTAGTGGGATACAACTCGCTCAGCGCGCCCTCAGAAATATAACATATCGGCTTAGTGAAACAGCGTGCGCTTTAGCCTAATACACCACAACAGATATGCGCTAAGCTCAGCAGGGTTGCGCTTAGCGGCATCATGAAATTCAGAAAATTCACTAAGTATGGGGGCTTAGCGAGCAAGGCTCGCTTAGCCCAATGGCTGCCGCAATGAAATGGGCTTAGCTCAGATAGGCTCGGCTTAGCGCACAGTTTTCAACAAAAAATTGGACTAAGTTACCTGGGCTTAGCGATTCAGCCTCGCTTAGCCACATGTATCTCAACAGGAGGATGAGTGTTCATCCTCACAAGATGAACTCGCTTAGCGCGTTAGGTGTGCTTAGCGAGTTCGTCTAGAAACACATATATTCAATGAATATTGATGAACTCGCTTAGCGAATTCATCGCGTTTTCCATAAAAAACGCAGAAAACAGTTCATTTTCTTCCATTTTTGAGCCTCCAAAAGACATATCAAACACGCAAACCAGTCAAAACTATCTACACAACACAATCATTCACAAAATCCTAATTTTTAATTAATCTAATATCATTAAAACCCTAAAAATTAAAAGCTACATCTATGGTTTTCTAACCTAAGGTTCAACAAAATAAAAGAGAAAGAAATGGAATGGGGAACTTACTTGGATTGTTGTGTGCTGAAGATGCGTAAAAGATGCAAGAAGAAAGCAAGAATGCAGGTTGCACAGATTTGGACGAGAGAGAAAATGCAGGATATGCTCTGAGAAATTCGGGCAAATGTGAGTGTAACTGATGTTACACTCACTTAAGCAATTTTCGACCTTCTCGCTTAGCGAATCGCAACGCTAAGTGAGCCAGAGAGACGTTTGGTTTCTCAAAGCAGGTCGCTTAGCGGAACCTTGCGCTTAGCCCAAGTTTGAAATTCAAAATCTAAATTTTTTTAAGCTGGGCTTAGTGCACAGAAGTGACGCTTAGATAATTCTGCAGGTCATAAAACCTACAACTCTCGTTGAGCCGGGATTTGGGCTGGCTTAGCTAAAATGATGCATCTTGAATACAGAGGGGCATGCGCTTAGCGGTTGATGGATCGCATAGCGCTGCTATGGCCGCAAGGAATTGGGCTTAGCTGGCATGAGTAGTGCTTAGCTCAATGAACCCCAATTTAGGCTGCATCGAAATGGGCTTAGCGGTGACGTCTCGCGCTCAGCCAGTGAATATGATTCACTTAGCGAGCAGGCCATTGCTTAGCCCAATTCAGATCAAATTGAAATGGGCTTAGCTCAACCTTGGCCAGCTTAGTGGACCAAATCAGCCTGAGATGCAAGGATTGAGCACTAAGCGCTAGAGAATCTCGGCTTACCGCATGACCAAAGATGCACTTAGCATGAGGCTTGCGCTTAGTGAAAGGACTGTTTTTCAAGAAAAAAATTTCTGAGTTATTTTTCAGTCCCTTCCTCAAGAAATTGAAACCCTTATATCTATCCTTCACAATAAGCTGATATACCCCAATGTAATGATTATGAAGCAAGTTCAACATTATGCCCTACATAAAAGAAAAGAAAAGAGAAATTAGAACTGGGTTGCCTCCCATGAAGCGATTCTTTAACGTCACTAGCTTGACGCTTTTACCTCAATGGGTGATCACGTTTTGGTTCATACTTCTAGGACCTCCTTACCCACTTCCATTACCTATAAGCAAACATTTTGTTCTGGAGCAGGCTTGTTTTCAACAAATAAATCAAAATCAATTTTCTGATCCTCAAAGTCCAGCTCCAGCTTCTTTCTCCCCATATCAACTATGCAGCTTGCAATTAACATGAATGGCCTTCCCAATATTACAGGAATGTCATTATCTTCACAGATATCCATTACCACAAAGTCTGCTGGGAAGATAAAATATTTTACTCTGACCAACGCATCTTCAATTACTCCATATGGTCTAGTAATGGAGCGATCAACAAGTTGTAAAGTTATCCTAGTGGGCATGATCTCCAACTCTCCCAACCTTCTGCACTTGGAGAGTGGCATTAAGTTAATACTAGCTCCCAGATCAATAAGAGTCTATCCCACAGTGACTTCTCCAATTGAACAAGGAATGGTTACACTCCCAGGGTATTTATGCTTGGGTGGAAGGATCTTTTGAATCACAACACTATAATTTCCTTCCACAACAATGTTTTCCTGGTGAATATACTTGTGTTTCCTTGTTAACATATCCTTTAAAAACTTGGAGTAGAGTGGCATTTGCTGTAAAGCTTCTCCGAAGGGTATGGTTATTTCCAGTTTCCTGAAAATATCTAAAAATCTCGCCAAATGGCGGTCCTTCTCCTTCTTGGAAGGTACCACAGGATATGGTACTTCCACACCTTTTTCTCTTTTCTTCTCTCTAGCTTGTTCACTTCTACTCCTCTCTTCATTCTTATTTTTTTCATCTTTTTCATTTTTTTTCATTTTCTTTTACTTGGTCATTTAATTTCTTTTTCTTGACCTTTAGTTGTTTTTTTTCCTGATTGCTTTCACCTCTCACATCATCTTTCTTTTCATCAGTACCTTTCTTTTCAACAGCTTTCTTCTTGGATACAACACTATCCTCATCCTCTACCTCCACAAACCTCTTACTCCTTGTCATCATAGCTTTACATTCCTCCTTGGGATTCTTTTCTGTATTTGCCACGAAACTGTTGGATGACTTGTCAGCTATCTGCTTGGCCAGTTGTCCCACATGGACCTCAAGGGCTTTTAGTGCTGACTCAGTGCTTTTATGATTTGACATTGTTACTTGCATAAACTGAGTCAAAGTCTCCTCCAGCTTAGTAGTCCTTTGAAAGATGTTAGGCCCTTGTTGAATTGGCCTGTTGGAAGGTACACCCTGGTCCTTGATGAATTGATTGCCAGGTGTGATCCCCACTGTCCTTGTTGGTTATAAGGACACTGCTGGAAGCCTGAAAATCCTCTTTGAGTATATCCTTGTCCCTGTTGATTTCCCATATAGTGAACTTCTTGAGTGTTTTCTTCAATGGGAATACATTGGCCTGTTTCATGAGCCTCACCACAGATGGTATAACCTGTAACCTGCAAAACAAAAGAATGAGTAGGTTGACCAATAGACAGTTTAGTTGGCAACTTACCAAGTGTTTCTGTTAAAATCTCAAGTTGCCTAGAAAGCAACTTATTCTGTGCCAATAAAGCATCATGTGATGATAGTTCTAACAAGCTTTTCTTTGTGGGTTAATGAACTCTGTCGTGCAGAATGGCATGATCGTTGGCTGACATATTCTCAATTAGGTCAGTTGCCTCTTCAACTTTATTTTCCCCCCTACTGAAGCATCTAACAGTTGCTTGGTTTGTGGTCTCAGCCCATCTATAAACATATTCAATTTAATTGGCTCAGGGAACCCATGGGTGGGAGTCTTTCTCAATAAACCTCTAAGCCTCTCCAACGCTTCACTCAAGGACTCGTCAGGGAACTGATGAAATGAAGAGATTGCAGCTTTGATGGAAGCTTGCTTGTGGGGCTTCTATGGAGGCTGGATCTTTGAGCTTCAATGAGGTCCTTTAATGGTGATTTTCCACCATGGAGATACAGCGGAAGACAAAGGAGAATAGGTGAGAGGAGGCGCCATCCACTAGGGAATAAGCCATGGAAGAAGGAGCTTCACCACCAAGATGAGCCTTGGATAAGAAGCTTGGAAGAGGATGCTTCAATGGAGGAAAAGAAAGAGGGAGAGAAAGAGGGAGGGGGAGCACGAAATTGAAGGAAGAAAAAGGGAGAGAAGTTGAACTTTGAGTTGTGTCTCACAAGACTCTCATTCATCAAAGTTACAACAAGTGTTACACATGCTTCTATTTATAGACTAGGTAGCTTCCTTGAGAAGCTTTCTTGAGAAAACTTCCTTGAGAAGCTTCTTTGAGAAAACTTCCTTGAGAAGCTAGAGCTTAGCTACACACACCCCTCTCATAACTAAGCTCACCTCCTTGAGAAGCTTCCTTAAGAAGATTCCTAAAGAAGCTAGAGCTTAGCTACACATACCTCTCTAATAGCTAAGCTCACCTCCTTGAGATGAGAAGCTAGAACTTAGCTACACACCCCTAATAATAGCTAAGCTCACCCCCATGACAAAAAACATGAAAATACAAAAAAAAAGTCCTTACTACAAAGACTACTCAAAATGCCCCGAAATACAAGGTTAAAACCCTATACTACTAGAATGGCCGAAATACAAGGCCCAACCGAAGGAAAAACCTATTCTAATATTTACAAAGATAAGCGGGCTCATACTTAGCCCATGGGCTCGAAATCTACCCTAAGGCTCATGAGAACCCTAGGGCCTTCCCTTGGATCTCTAGCCCAATCTACTTGGAGTCTTCTACCCAATGCCCTTGCGGGATAGGATTGCATCAAGCTTTCCCTTCTGCAGTCTTTGACTCTGGGAAATACTTTTTTAGAAACTTTTCAACAACTTCTTCCCAGGTTTTCAGATTGTTACCCTTAAATGAGTGGAGCCACCTCTTGGCTTCTCCTGCCAAGGAAAATGAAAATAGACTGAGTCTAATGGCTTAATCTGGCACGCCTGCAATCTTTATAGTGTTACAGATTTCAATGAATGTTGCCAAATGTACATAGGGGTCCTCATTTGGTAATCCAAAGAATGAGGGTAGTTTATTTTGTGAGCTTGCACTTCAGGACGTGCAGTGCTGGTAAAGAATTGCGGCACTGAACTGCTTGAATAGTCCTCAAGGGTAACTCTTTGCTAGTGCTCATCAGCCATGGAAACGGCTTCAGGTAAATAATTCACGGATTCCCTTGATGATGGTGAGTCAGATGATGAAGAATCAGAAAAATGAGTTTCTTCCTCAAGAATGGACGCTACTGTCTTGTCTTGCAGTAATTTTCTTCTCCTCTTGGCTTTGTTCCTTCTCAGTGTAGCTTCAATCTCCAAGTCAAGAGGAACTAAATTTCCTGTGAGAGATCTATGAATATAAAACACTAACAACAACAGTGGTTATCCAGTTCAAGAAGAAAACAAATATAAATTGAAAGTAAATATTCACAGTTTATCAAAGAATAAAGAATAGACACCTAGGACTGAACTAACTTTCCAAATATAACCCATCAACAGTGCCAAAAACTTGTTCGAACCCGGCAAGTGCACCGAATCGTGCAAGTAGTATAAAATGGTAAGAACCGAGTATTGAACTCTCGGGGAACTTGTGTTACTTGGTAAAGCTATATTCAGTGAATAGGTGTCTAGTATGAAAAGAGATGTGTCAACTATGCACAGGTATGTAAACTAACTATTAAAAGGAAAATCACGTGAGTAATGATGTGTAAAGACAAGTAGACAACACGTTGGTCTTCCTATTAGGTGTCTAACGTTAAAAGGATATTCTCTACTTAACAATGCTCATGTGTTCTATGGTGTCTCCTGAAATGCTAAACCCCGATTTCTTATGATAGTCTAGCCTAATCCTGATCAAGCATCATCCTCAGATTCCTCTTGTTGGACTAAACTCGACCAGAGCCGCATTAAGACAAACATACAAACAACTAGGTTACCGTACCCGATCCCTCGTCTTCTCACAGAAAGCTCTCAAAACTCTCTGGAACTTGTATATTTCTCTCTCTAGAAATCTCTGAACATGCAAAATCTTTGAGAATTGCCCAAACTCCCTCTCCATTTCTGATTTCAGGCTTAAATAGGTGGCCTTGTTGGTGCTTGCATGCTTAGCGCAACTATAGCTTGCTTAGTGCGCATTAGTGAATTTCGGCTTAGCACTCATCTTTTCGCTCAGCGGATGGACTCAAGCAGTGCACTTAATGAGATTAGCCCTTCTTCCAGATTCTTCCTCACGCTCAGCCAAAGGAGTGTTGCGCTCAGCGGATGGGTCGCTAAGCTAGAAGATTGGCTTAGCGAGTGTATGGAAATCAGCACTTCACAAACTTACCTAATTAACCTGAAATTGAGAGGAAATGATTATTAAACACAGAAAATGGGAGTACTAAGTATTTATTACCTATCTTTAACAAAAAGTAATTACAACACTACAAAATAACCATAAATTGGAGGAGTTTGATACAATTTACACAGGTTTTATACATAAAATTTAGTCGTATTCATCAACTAACAACGATCAACATCAGAACAAAGGACTAAAGCAAATTACTTAGTTTGACCTTGGACAGAACACTAAAATACCAACAACTAAGTTACTACTAAGCCCTTATGAAGTGATCAACATTAGAATGCTTAAAGTTGTGAAGAAGTATTAAAAGTGATGAAGCCACACTACATCGGAATGGAACGTTTATTTGAACTTCATCAAAGGAATTCATCAAGCATTGGTTTATTCTAGTAAAACATCAAAATGACTATTCTAATGGTTCTTCATAATGACCATCAAAATAGAACTTCAGAATGGTTCCTCAGAATGAAACCTCAGAATGGTTCCTCAAAATGAAACCTCAGAATGGTTTTGACAACTATCACACCATTACAACTAGAAAGTGTTTATGCTTGTTTCAGAAGTATGATAGTTATGTGGAGCCCACTCCAACAATATGTTTGAAGGCTTTTTAAAAAATTTTCGAGGGCTATGTAGAACCAAGTTGAAACACTCCATTTTTGCAATATCTTGAACAAAATCTCTATGTGAGAAATCTATGTTCTAACTTCAACCATTTCTATGAGAGTGACCCACTTCTATATTGAGCTCTTTAACTTGTAATAACCTTAGTTAGAAGTGTGAAACTACATTCCTAAGTGGAGTCCCTCTTATGAGGAGAGAAATACATTATCTATGTTGTAAAATCATAGATCCATTTACTGTAAAGTTCAAAAGTGTTTGGCAATAGTGAAATCTAGTGGTGTAACTGGTCTAAATGAGGCTAGATCTGAAGTCCAGTACAAAACTAGCAAGTTTGTGAAATCCAGTGGTTGCTGGTCCAGTTGTGAACTGGTTGTATTAATGGAAATTTCATCTTGAAGGGTGAGGACTGAATGTAGCCCAAGATTAGGGTGAACCGGTATAAAAATATATGTGCACTCCTTTTCTCTATTTCCTTTACTATTTTTTTACATGAGACTTAAATCTGGTTTTAATTAAGAACATTAACTTTGTTTCTCTACATATTAAGCAACTTAAAAACCAGGTTTTGATTAAAAGGTTTTTGTTGAAAACTCTTTTAAGAAACAAGAGTGATTTGATTATTCCTAAAGAAACTATTTTTCTAGAACTGTTGTAATTCATTCTAAGCAACTTGAATTTCTATTTTTAACTAAAAAATAGTTCTTAAACTAGGGAGTTCTTCTGAATAATCACCCAAAATATTTTCATCATTTACAAGAAATTTTAAACGTGTTTTAAAAACCAATTCAACCTCCCTTCTTTGTATTTTTGTAACTTTACACACACACACACATATTGCTTTGATTGGCTCTTATGCATAAATAATAATCATGCATTACTCCTTCTATGTTATCATGATTAGGTTTTACCATTGTAAAATAATTATATGGTATGTCATCATAAAAAAGGAGAAGATTGTTAGGTCTGGACAATCCATTGACCATTGGATGATCCATCCCTGCCTTTGATTTTGATGATTGCAAAGATATAAATTATTGATGGACTAATGAACTATTGTTAAGTGGAAATGACCTATTACATCACCAGCAAACTTGGTATTAATTCTCATCCTACAACTCTAGTAAGTACTGAAATAACAACAATCACACCAGAATGGGGGTTGAATAGTGTGATTGTCAAAGATATAATAAACTTTTACAACTTTTAACATAGACATAAATGGAAATGTAGAAGAAAGATAGGTCCTCCACTGAAGGGAAAAACAAATTTTAATAAAGACAAATTTGATCATCCAGAGACTTAATAATAGAGAGTCTTTTTTAAAATAGTTTTTCAAATAAACACTTAGTATTAAAGAAGTGACAAAGAATGTTAATAGAACACTCAATAAACCATAAAGGACAAAAGTAAAATCACTTGGTTTATACTGGTTCACTCAACCTAAGCTACGTTCATTTCTCCTTTACTCAACAATAAAGAGTTTTACTAATTAAAATTTGATTACAAAACAAGTATCCTGACCTGCCACTTTTGGCTTTACAAATATTCTTAATACCACTTTTGACACTTTCTTAAACTCCCCTTAAGTCTAAGAAACCCAAGTATTGTTTAGCACTAAGTCATTCTTGACTTTCACAAATAGTGTAAAATCCCATTTTTCGTAAAAAGGTTTTTTAGTTAAAAAAATAAATAGAGTTTTAGAAAATGATGAGGATTTTATAACTAAATAAATAAGGAGAAATAAATTTATTAAAATAATGGTTTAAAGGAAAAAAGTATTTGATTTATTCATTTGATAGGAAATAAAATAGAGTTCTTTTTTTATAAAATAATAAAAATAAATAAATAGAATAAATAATAGGTTGTGAGTAGCCTAGCTATAAATAGAGACATGTTATAGACTCTACGCCTCCTCTTCCTCTCAATTTCGTTTTCTCTTTTCCCCTCCCAAAACCCTCTCTTTTCCCACATACACTCTAACCTATCTTAGTAAAACGATGATCTCGAACCTATTAATCGTTGGATTGTCGTGATATTTCAAAACCAGGTTCACAACTCATTTCCAAGCATTCTCATTGTAGGAAATTGAATAAAAAAGTCAGAGCTAGGAGAAATGTCTTTCGCATCATAGCTTTCTCTTTTCCCGCAGAGACTCAAAACCTGTCCACTAAAACTATGATCCCAGACTCGTTAACCGTTGGATCATTGGGAAATTTAGACACCTGGTTTGCAATTGAATTCTTCATATCTTCTCCATTGGGATTTGTGAAATAATATTCATGGAGAGAGAAAAGTGAATCGCATGAAGATAGTACAAAAGGAAGGCTTTAATCTCTTTTCCTTCTCTCTAACACTTGGAAACCATATCAGAGCAAACCAGAGGAAAAACTTGAGGAATCTCAGGAAATTTCTAGAGATGCCGCTATCGTTGTCAAAATACACACAAGAGCCCACTTAGAGGTAAGAGAATGGATGAGTTTATCGCAATTGGGGTTACAATGAACATGTGTAGGGATCCTTAGAGAATTAAATTGAGGTTTATTTTGGGATGTTTATTGAATTATAATTTTTCCTTTATGATTATAAATACAATATTGTTGTGTTTGACGGACCAATTAATATTCTGATGTGAATTGGTTGATAAACTTGAGTGCTCTTGGTGTTTTCGTGTTTTTGACCTATGATTTTGATTCATTGATTTTAATATGATTGTGTGGAATTGTTTGAGGGGTTTTACAATGTTGTGAGAAACATTTTGTATAAACTATTATATTGAGATTATGAAATGATGATTCAAATTGTGAGTAAGTGACAAATTGAACCTGTGATGAATGGTGAGATACATGTGTATTAAGATATTGTATGTAGTAAGTTGTGAGCTATGAACTGTGCAATCACACAATTGTAAGACCCTTTAAGGGCGACGAGTTTTTGCGCGACGAGTATTGTTAGTCGCCTTATACGACTAACTTTTGTATAGAAATCATTGTTCAAAACTTGTATAGTTCCCCAATTTATGGTTATTTTGGAGTAATTTTGTAAATAAATTTTGTTTTATGGATAAAGCTGTCTCTAGAATATGTCCATTGGATTTAATGATGAAATATGTGCAATTTCAGGTGAAAAAGAGGCTAAGTCATGAAGTGCCAAAAGTGACAGTTAAGCTTAACTCATCAGTGGGCTAAGCGTGCATCCACCGCTAAGCGCAGCTTCATCGTGTTGGATCAAGTGGCCTCAGAATAATTAAGTGGGGGGGGGGGTTGAATTAATTATTAATGATCCTTTACTAATTAAAAATCTATCATTCTTAATGTTACTAAATTCAATCAGGCTTTTACTATAATGTTAAGAAAGTAAAGAACAAAAATAGAAACTTAACCAAAAGTAAAAGCGATAAATAAAGTGCACATCGGAAATTAAAGAGTGTAGGAAAGAAGAAGACAAACACAAGAGTTTTATACTGGTTCAGCAACAACCCGTGCCTACATCCAGTCTCCAAGCGACCTGCGGTCCTTGAGATTTCTTTTTAACCTTGTAAAAACCCTTACAAGCAAAGACCCACAAGGGATGTACCCTCCCTTGTTTTCTTTGAACAACCAAGTGGATGTACCCTCCACTTGAACTGATCCACAAGAGATGTACCCTCTCTTGTTCTCAGTTACAACAACCCAAGTAGATGTACCCTCTACTTGTACCACAAAGGATGTACCCTCCAATGTGTTAAGACAAAGTTCTCAGGCAGTTAGTCCTTTGAAACTTTGTGAAGGGGAAACAAAAGATATCTTAGACGGTTAGTCCTTTGAAATCTTTTGTTTAAGGGAAAGGAAAGAATCAAAAGAATTCTCAAACTGTGTCTTTTTTAATTTTTTGAAAAGGGAGAAGGGAGACACAAAAGAATTCAGGCGGTTAGTCCTTTGTTCTTTTGGAAAAGGGAGAAGAGAGACACAAAAAGAATTCAGGCGGTTAGTTCTTGTCGAATTCTTTTTGGCAAAGGGAGAAGAGAGACACAAAAGAATTCAAGCGGTTAGTCCTTCATTCTTTTGGAAAAGGGAGAAGAGAGACACAAAAAGAATTCAGGCGATTAGTCCTTGTCGAATTCTTTTTGGCAAAGGGAGAAGAGAATGAAAAGATATAGCACACTTTTGTTTTCTGTGAAAGAACAAGGTTTGGAAACCAGAAAACTTAGAAAGCTTTTGGCAAAGGAAGAAGAAGGAGAATAAGTAGCAAAGGTTTCTCAAAAGTTGTTATGAAGAATTGTTAAAAAGATATTAAAATGCACGTCAAGGTCTTGCTTTTATAGACTCTTCATGTCTGGTCAAGAAAACTATTGAAAGAGTTATAACCTTGAGAAAAACCTGAAAACCATTGGAAGAGTTACATCTCTTGACTTTTTTTTTATTCAAAACTTGTCACTGGTAATCGATTACCAAAACCATGTAATCGATTACACAAAACATTTTATGAAAAGATGTGACTCTTCACAATTGAATTTGAATTTCAACGTTCAGATACAATGGTAATGATTACCAATATATTGTAATTGATTACACCATTTGAAAAACAATTGGAACGTTGCAAATTCAGTTAAAAGCTTTTGAAATCAAACTTTGCCACTGGTAATCGATTACAGGAAACTGGTATTCAATTACTAGAGAGTAAAAACTCTGGTAACTTAGAAAATTTTGAGAAAAACTCTTTTGAAAAACAAAATTGTGCTATGTTTGTTTTTTGAAAAATCTTTTCAATACTTCCCTTGTGAAGTCTTCTTGATTTCTTTTCTTGAATCTTGAATTCATCTTCTCTTGAATCTTGAAATCAAATTTCTCTTGATTCTTGAATCTTCTCATGAAACTTGAAATTAAACTTGATCTTGAACTTGTTGACTCAATCTTGAAATCATTCTCTTGGGCTTTTTGTCATCATCTTTGTCATCATCAAAACTACTTGAATCAACTTGATTCATCATCATGAAGCTTGTTTCTACACATCGCGCTTAGCACGAAGGAGAATCTGGCAGGGCGTGAATATCAAGGCCGGGCGCTAAGCACGAGACCAGTGCGCTAAGCGCAATAGGTGTCTTCAGCCAAGCTTAGTGCAAGACTGGCGCTAAGCCCAAACCCACTTACTCGCGCTAAGCACGAGGGTGGCGCTAAGTGCAACGTCGCGATTTTAGAGCCTATTTAAAGCTTGTTTTATGCAAAATCAGGGTACTATGCCCAGGGCACAAAATTCCACAACAGACCACAATACCTATTTCGGGAAAAGAGCTCTGGAGGCAGCAAGAGGAACAACTTTTGTAGAGATACCTAGG
Organism: Glycine soja; assembly: GCF_004193775.1. NCBI lineage: Eukaryota > Viridiplantae > Streptophyta > Magnoliopsida > Fabales > Fabaceae > Glycine > Glycine soja. The sequence continues at coordinate 13,625,812 of NC_041021.1, forward strand.
TTTTGTAAGCTTATTATTGTTCGGGTTTCTTTTGTAATGGCTGGCTAAACACCCTAGTTAGGGATTTCTAATGAACAACTAATGTAAATACTTAATATCTAATTGATTATATTTTCCATGTTCAATGCTTCTTTCAATGCTTAATGTTTGTATGCTTTTGGTCTGGTCATCCATTTGAGTGCATAGTTAGGTGACTTTAGCATTGGGAAATGTACTGTTGCCCTAGAACTTGATTGAAGCAGGATTGAAGCTTAGTCTTACAAGAGGGATCTGCGGATTAAGTTTTGGTTTTAATTATGTTGTTACAATAATGTTGTTTAGTCTAGGCCTAGTCTTACAAGAGAGATCTGGGGACGAAGCTTAGGCTAAATTAGGAAAAACTTTTGTAAGCTGCTTGAGCTGAGTCTAGTCTTACAAGAGGGATCTACGGACGAAAGTCAGTTTAAGTTAGTCTAAACCTAAGAGGGCCGTCTACATTGGGCCTAGTCCAACAAGAGGGATTTGAGGATGAAGCTTTAGTAATTTAGACTATAGCATAGAACACAAGAGCATGATTGATTAAAGAAATATATTTATATGCATCAGCTTGTTTGTTAGAAAGACCCAACATTTCTACCTACTGCTGTCACTTTTACTTACCTTGCATTTTATAGTTTTTAGCATAAAGGTTTAGTTTAAATTCTGTTTGAAATTATCAATCATACATGTTCTCTCAACAATGCTTCATTTCTGAACTTAACTCAGGCTAACATTAGTTCCCTATGTTCGATACTCGGATTCATCTGTTTTAATTTTTAAATACTTGATGATCCGGTGCGCTTTCCGGCAAACCGAATTTCCCTTGAATATATTTTTATGAAGAAAAAGTGGAACAAAAAGTAACCGCAAGGGAATCCAACAAAGTATTTATGGCGCTGTTGCCGGGGAACTAAGTTGTTAGTAGAGTTTAGTTTAGTTTTGTAGCATTGCTTTATTTTTGCTTTCTTTGATTTATTGATTCTTTTGACTAACATAGTAGTTATAACACATTCATTGTTCTTTTGAACTGGATAACTGATGTTCTGTTTTCTTGTATGTAAAGAAGATCTACTACAGGTGATTTGATCCTCATTGATTTGGAGATTAACGCCACTTGTAGAAGGCGTAATCAAGAGAGAATTAGAAATTTTTTTCAGGATTTAGAAGCAGCAGCAATTCCAGAGGAAGAACCTCAATCTTCTGAGGCATCTTCTAGTTTTCCTATTGCAAGACATTCTCATTTAGATCCTATCGAAGACCACATCATGGCTGAAGAACCAAGAAGAGTCACCCTGGAAGATTATTCAAGTTCTAATGTGCCACAATTTTTCACTAGCATTGCACAACCAGAAGTTCAAGCCTAAACCATTACATATCCACCATCATTGATTCAGTTGATTCAGAATAATTTGTTTCATGGATTACCAAATGAAGACCCATATGCACACTTAGCCACCTACATAGAAATATGCAATACTATTAGGTTGGCTGGAGTGCCTAAAGATGCAATCCGATTGAGCTTGTTTTCATTTTCTTTATCTGGAGATGCTAAGAGGTGGCTTCAGTCATTCAAAGGCAATAGTCTTAAGACGTGGGATGAGGTTGTGGAGAAATTTCTCAAGAAATATTTTCCTGAGTCTAAGACTGCAAAAGGCAAAGCCGCCATCTCTTCTTTTCACCAATTTCCCGATGAATCTTTGATGTTCCATTATTTTCTCCTATTTCTTAACCCTTTTTGCACCATTTTAAGTACTGATTAATTTTAATTGTCAAATTAATTAGGCAGTTTTATTATTTGGGCCCATTCAGCTAACTTGATGTTTTTTTAATCTAATTTTAGGAATTAATGAAGCATTGGGCTTGGGCTTGAATCCAGAATTGGGCTTGGACTTGAAGAGGGCAGACTATTTTATTCTACAAAATTAGATCTTATCTTATCTTATTGTCGCAACATGCCCTTTTGCGGGCGAGCGAGACGAGGCTCACGGGTGCGCTTTCCAAAGGAGGAAAAATGCGCGGAGTCGCCACCAACGTTTATTTGTGGAAAACATCGGAAAAACCGAAGGAAACCGGTCAAAACGAAAATTCTGAGTTCGGGAGTTGTATTTACATTTGAGGAAGGTATTAGCACCTCTCACGTTTGTCTCAAAGGACAACAGCCTATTTTTTTAGAATTGTGAAATTGTGTTATCTTATCTTTTATTTCCTTTTTTTATTTTTGAGGTCGACAAAAGCGGGGCTCTTGCTCCTACGTACCCTCCATTGAAGAGGAAATCAGACCTACGTAGTTCTTTCTTAAGAGTTAATTAAGCGATTCTTTTTACTTGAAAGGTGATCATTTTAAGGCGTTGGACCTTTAAAAAATGATCCATTTACTTGGTAAGAAAAACTAAGATATTGAACTTTTCAAATCCTTTTTTAGTGACTTTTTGTGGACGAGCTTGACTTTGTGAGTTGATTTTAGCTTTAATTTCACTTTAGTTATTAGTCAATTCAATTAAGAACGAGAAATCCCAAAGAGAAACGTCCGATTGATTTTTCCGCTTTATTTTACTAAAAGGGTATTTTTTATTATTATATTATTATTTTACCTCTTTTTTGATTTCCAACGTGGTTACGACATGACCGAACGGTCGGAATTCATTTTAACAGAAATTAACGGATATTACAAATCAAATGATCGGTGGAAATTTATTTTATTTTTTGATTAGGCGAGAAATGACTTAAATAAATGACTGAAGCACGTCAAAAAGGGGTACGGAAAGTAAATGAAAACGAGAATAAAAGTACACGAAACAAATGGGGACCACCACGGGTACATAGAATGAATTGAAAAGCTAGGTTTGGGGTACTTACCGGTTGAAGACCGAAGAAAACGAAGAACGAACGATGAATGTCGAAGAACGGTTGAAAATCTTCGCGTAATTACCCACGGAAACGTTATGGAAGCGCCTCGGCTTAGATTTTCTTCACGGAAACAATTTTCCTCAGCAATTTCAAGAGAATACGAAGTGCCAAGAAGGCTGAACCCCCTTCCTTCTTCATTCCTCCCCCTATTTATAGCAAAATATGGGAGGAGCTTGCCACCCAGCTCGCCCAGGCGAGCCAGGTTGCTTCCTCCAGAAGCAACCGCCTTCTGGAGGAAGAATCTGGAAGGCCCAAGTGGGCCTGATTGCTATTTGCACCCTCTTTTTTACTAAATACAACCCCTTTACCTTTTTTTGGTGATTCTTTTTCCGTAACGTTACGAAACTTTACAAATTTCGTAACGATACTTATTTTATTTTCGTAAGGCTACGAAACCTTAAGGATCATGTATTTATTCTTTTTTAGCTTTCGAAGAAGTTACGGAAACTCACGGATTGCGTAACAATACTTCCTTTTGGTTTCCGCCACATTACGGAATTTCACGGATCGCGTAACCATGCTTTCTTTTGATTTCCGGCGCGTCTCGGGACTTCACATATTGTGCAACAAAGGGCGCTAAGTACTTCGAAGCGGTCAATCAAAGGTTGCATGCCATCAAGCAATAGTCCCCGGACGAAATTAGGGTATGACAGTTGCCCCTCTTTACTTACCTTTTATTGGAGATAAGAGGAAAGTAAAGATAAAAACACTGATTTCGTCCGTCTTTGCCCTTTCCGTGATTAATCTATGACGACTCTCGTCTCTACTTCTTCTCTTTTCTGCACAACACAAAACAAAATACAAACAACAACAAAAACAACAATAACATAATATACATATATACACACGTTTGGCGAAGGAACCAAACCGGAAAATAACAAAAAACACATTTCCCAGTCACCGGAGGCTCCACACTTGACGGTGGAGGACACATGAACAGCGCTAGGCAATCAATTCATGGGTCTCCGAATAAAAGTGGAGAATGGAGAATTGGCGAGCAGCGCTAGGCAATCAATTCGCGGGGCTCCAGACTCATTGGTGGAGGATGCATGAACAACAACCAATTCATGGGGCTCCGAATAAAAGTGGAGAATGGAGAATTGGCGAACAGCACTAGGCAATCAATTCGCGGGGCTCCAGACTCGTTGGTGGAGGATGCATGAACGACAATCAATTCATGGGGCTCCGAATAAAACTGGAGAATGGAGAATTGGCGAATAGCACTAGGCAATCAATTCGCGGGGCTCCAGAGTCGTTGGTGGAGGATGCATGAACGACAATCAATTCATGGGGCTCCGAATAAAAGTGGAGAATGGAGAATTGGCGAACAGCGCTAGGCAATCAATTCGCGGGGCTCCAGACTCGTTGGTGGAGGATGCATGAACGACAATCAATTCATGGGGCTCCGAATAAAAATGGAGAATGGAGAATTGGCAAACAGCGCTAGGCAATTAATTTGCGAGGCTTCAGACTCGTTGGTGGAGGATGCATGAATGACAATCAATTCATGGGGCTCCGAATAAAAGTTGAGAATGGAGAATTGGCGAACAATGCTAGGCAATCAATTCGCAGGGCTCCAGACTCATTGCTGGAGGATGCATGAATGACAATCAATTCATGGGGCTCCGAATAAAACTGGAGAATGGAGAATTGGCGAACAACGCTAGGCAATCAATTCGCAGGGCTCCAGACTCATTGGTGGAGGATGCATGAACGACAATCAAGTCATGGGGCTCCGAATAAAAGTGGAGAATAGAGAATTGGCGAATAGCGCTAGGCAATCAATTCACGGGGCTCCAGACTCGTTGGTGGAGGATGCATGAACGAAAATCAATTCATGGGGCTCCGAATAAGATTTGTTGGCAGGATCGAATGGTCCACCGGGTTTTTTCCACCTAAAAAGGAAAACATGCTTTTTGCAAAGAAAAATAAATTATTCGCGAGAGCACCATATCTTAGAGAAACAATATACTCATGCCAAGGGTAATCTTCCTTGTAACCGAAAATGAAGGGCAGGATGTCAACATTTAGCTTTTAAATGAACATTCAGGGGAAACATCGGGTTAAGCTGAAACTGGGAATAAATCACTCATAGTGTATAAAAAACTCACACAAGCAAGTGTTTTACCCTAACCCCAAACCATAACTGCACCATGAATTTATTTTGCACACGATTTCATATCGAATCAAAGATCAACACGTACGATCACGGATCAATAGGATTTTCTCGAGGGTAGTGTTTTTGGAGAGGAAGCTGGGTGTTTCGGTCTTTTCCTCTTTGTTTAAGTGGAACGGGATATCGCCAGTCGAGAATGACTTTGAATGGCAATCCTAAAGGAAGAACCACCAAAAATAGGTTTTCCTTTGCCGGCAGTCACTTACCTTGCCGAAAATTTATCTGGCCTGAAGATTTTCTGTTCTCTTTCTTTCATTGATCGGGAATTATTCTGTTTTCCTCCGATTTCCTTTTTACTCCCTTCGGATCTTCGATCAGGAATCCTTCTTTTCCTTTCTTTTCATTTTTTCCTTTTCTTTCTTTTTCATCATTTTTTTTCTTTTCTTTCTTTTTCTTTTCTTCGCTTTCTTTCTTTTCATTTCTCCTTCTCCATTCCTTTCTTTGGGAAATCGGGTTTTAGCATTCTATTTGCTCTCCCTTGAGGAGATTCCGTTGTCCTCTGCTTCGGGGGAAAGGATGAGGATTCTTTTTATAGTCCAAGGTTCAAAATAGTCTAAGGTTGTGTCTCAATGGGGTCTTTTATCGTGGGAGCCCGATCTTGATATCTGGGGCAAAACAAATTCGTGTGTCAAGGTGTCGGTCTCGGGCTGAACTTCCATATCGTTTCCACAAGGCACGCGTAACAATGATGATTCGGAAACAACGTGCAAAATTAGTCACGGCCACAGCTAGGTGGGCACTCAAGCATCCAGTTTATGGCATTGTGATACTACGCTTGGGGATTTGCACAAACAGACCCAATGTTTCCAAATTATGTTCTTTCATCGGTTCAATGAAACCATCCATTCTTATCTCGGCCATTTAGGAAAATAAACTCTTAGCGTCAGTCCCTTGTTTCCAAAAAATACGTTTGCTCTCTACGAATGATTTATGCTTCCCACGACTATAACATGTCGACCTTCGAGGTCTTTCTTTCTTTTTCTTTTTGTTTCATTTTCATGTTCACAAAAACTATACATCCATTGCTATTTACGAGAAAACTTTTCTTTGTACACTTACATTCTTATACATGACGAACTTTTTCTGTACACGCATTAGAACTCTTTCTCTTTACGTCACACGGTCTATATACAAACCCTATTCATGTTCAAAGATTTTTTTTGTTTTTCCCAACACACACCTGTGGTTCATACAAAAGTTTCTTTACATACACTCGTTGCTCACACATAAGAATTTCTTTCCACGCATCATTTACACACACAAAAATCCTTCTATACACATTTTCCTTTTACATACATATATAAAAACATTTTTCTTTTTCTTTATATACGTAGACATTTTATTCACAACGCTTCTTTCTTTTTATCATGATTTTGGTTCATTTTATTTTTATTTTGGATGACGTTCCTAAATGAAAAATTCTACACGATTCCGAAATTTCAACAAACACTATTGACAACAACGAAGTAAATACTAACGTAACAGTTCAAATGACATGTATGCACAAAACAAAAGTCAATCAAAACGAAACAAACGTTAGTCCCTCAGTTAAACAAAAATAAAATGATACGTAACAGATAAAAGAGGAAACATAAAAGAGAATATGGATCTAGGGATCTCCCAATCATGTGGCTCCGCTCCCTCCCAATAAATCAAGCAAATCGGTCATCTCCTCGTCCTCGCGAGCCTCATATGCCTCGCCGGAGCCTCTGCGGGTGCCTCCCCTGCCTAGGCCTCAGGCCAATCTCCGGGCCATGCAACCTCTGCCCTGAACTGATCCGGAGTAGGGCATGGAAAAGAAGCAAAACCCTGGCTCTGCAGGCTGAGGCTAAGCTGGTAGAGAGAGTCATGGGTTTGCACGTGCGCCCTGTGGTTGGCCGCCTACTAGTGAACCAAATGCCGTAAATACGGCTCCGTGTTAAATGACCCAGCTGGATCAGCCTGAGGAGGTGGCGGCGGTGCGTTTGGGGCCTGTGGGTCGCCACCCTGTGCCTGTCTAGCCGTGCAGTACTTCTCTATGAAAGCCCGGGTGATCGGCGGTCGAATCACCTTACTTGGTGTGACCGGAACCCCGAACGACTGGCAGAGACCCGTGATCAATGCCAGAAAACCCAAGGCCCTGTTAGACTTATCTGGGTCTACATAGTGCCTGGTAGGTGGCGTACCTACAAATAGATAAATGGCATCAGCGATCAACTGAGCCACATGAATGCTCATCCGTGTCAGGATGACATACACCAGTTGACACTTTGGTAGAGGGAGGTCGGAATTATGATCGCTGGGCAGGATGTTGCTAAGCAGCAACGTCATCCATGTCTGAGTTAGGGTAGCCATGTTGGTGTGCATGATTCGCACCTGTCTCTCGGCAGCGGTCCGAGCAAAATCCTGTCCCAGTATGCACAGCAACTGGGCGATGGCCTCCTCATCAAACCCATCGGCCCGGTTCCTCCTCTGGCAATACTCGCACTCCTGGCCCTCCTCCAACACTAAAGGGTATCCCAGGAACTGGCTGAGGGCATCAACATCGAAAGGGATCCACTGACCCCTCACCCAAGATCACATATCCCGCACGCCCTCCTGTGTAGGCCAAACATTGGCATAAAACTCCAGGACTATGTCTGGGTCGAACTTGGCCATGGGGGTAACCAGCGATGCCCACCGCCGGCGAACTATCTCTTCCTAGAAGTCGGTATACTCATTGTCCCTGAGCTGGATGCGTCTCTCCCGGTGGAATGACCATCCTTTGATGGCCTCGAAACGCTGCTGGTGCTCAACACTCTGGAAGCGATGGCTGTCATACTCAGGAGCGGCACTGGTCCCTTCAACCGCTTTGTCCTTCCTGGATCTCTTTGCAGGAAGCTTTCTCGGAGCCATTTCCTGCGATGACAAACATTTTGGGAAGTTAGTTTTACAAGATAATGCTTATCTTAACACAAGAATGACATGCTAATCCTTCCAATTTAGAACGAACTCATGCACACGTTTAATGTAACACATTTATGCACATGCGTATGTGTAAAATATCCTACTATTTATGCCAACATACAAGGACATCCAACACATTCTAGTTACCACACATATATATATATCTTTGAAAAGAACACACATTCTCATGCTCAAGGCATTGTGTCAAAATTTACACCTAATCACATCCTAAATATTTTGCTATCTACACATATTTGAAGTATTTATCATACAAATTTTTGTTGTTTCACTCACATTTATTTATATGCACATTGGAAAGCTAATTACATCATGCATATAGTTGCATTTGAAAAGGAAATTCCATGCCACCATATATTCATTTAGGAAGCGTCCTAGGCCCTTTTTGACATGGGTACATTTTCTAAAAGGCTCCTAATGCTACCTATCCTCAAATACGCATATGTTGAAAGACATTTTTCTGCTACTCATTCACACTTTGCAAGGAATTTTATGCCATATAAACACACCATTGAAAGGTGTTTTCCATGCTACCTATATTTATACACATATTTACATACCATCGAAAGGTATTTTCCATGCTACCTAGGTGTAAAGTACCCCTCATGGGGCAGCCAAATTCAAGAAAACTCTCACAAGCATGTCCTAATTTTCATGCCTTTCCACTTTCAAAACCCAAATTTAGATTTTTAGACATAAGCCATGTTTCCTTGCATTGAAACTAAAAGCTTGGGTTCCTAAGCTTTAGAATTGCATTTGGGCACCTACTTTGAATCCTCTATGCTGTCCCTATGTATATAAAACAGTCCCACAATTCCAATCTTACAAAATCACATTCATATGTCATTAGGGCATTTCACCGAGCACTTGGTGGGCGCGTGTTTAGGCATAAATTGCAAGAGAATGGGGGCAATGTGGCATGCCCTATTGTTTCAGAATACCACATAGGCCTGAGGCCATCCCCTACAACCCCCCAACTCTAACAAATTAAGCATAAAAAACCCCAAAACTGCCCCACAAATATGAGCACATTCTCACAATTTAGAGCACCAAAAGATGAACAAAATGCACCAATGGAAAGCTAAAATCTCAAGGATTGAATACTTGTTGGAGTGAGTAGGAATACGAAAAATGAAAGCAACATGTGACCAAAAGTGGCTTGGGAGAGCAAAAACCACAAGCTTCGTGAAGTCTCTCTTTTGAATGAGGGGGGGGGGGAAGTTTTTTGGTGCAGAAAACGTCCCCCTCCCTCATTTTTTATAATCTGGTGTAGGGGTTGCTGGGCCAAATAATCTGCCAAGGCGCTTCCCTTTACCGCCTTTTGGGTGACGTACACGATATCGAATTCAGATAGTAGTACCTGCCACCTAGTGATTCGTCCCGTGAGGGACGGTTTCTCAAAGATGTATTTCACGGGATCCATTTTGGAAATAAGCCACGTGGTATGACTGAGCATGTACTGCCTAAGCCGATGTGACGCCCATACCAGGGCGCAGCACGTCCTTTCCAGCATTGAGTAATTCATCTCACATGCGGTAAACTTCTTGCTTAGATAGTAAATGGCTTGTTCCTTTTTCCCATAATCATCGTGCTGACCCAACACGCACCCCATAGACTCATCTAACACAGTCATGTACAGGAAAATAGGTCTTCCTGTTACAGGTGGCATGAGCACCGGGGGGTTCGCGAGGCTCTGTTTGATCTTCTCGAAGGCCTCTTGGCAGTCGCTATTCCACAGGACCGTCTGGTTCTTACGTAATAGCTTGAAAATGGGCTCACATGTAGGGGTGAGTTGCGAGATAAATCTCGCGATATAATTCAACTTGCCCAAGAAACCTCGAACCTGCTTCTCCGTGCATGGTTTTGGCATTTCAAGAATGGCCTTCACTTTCTCGGGATCTATCTCTATCCCTTTCTGACTTACGATGAATCCTAGCAACTTCCCCAACTTTACCCCGAAGGTGCACTTGGTTGGGTTTAGCTTCAGTTGGTATTTCCGCAACCTTCTGAATAGCTTACGCAGATTGATGACGTGTTCGTCCTCAGTTCGAGACTTGGCAATCATGTCATCTACGTAGACCTCTATCTCCTTATGCATCATGTCATGGAACAACGCTACCATGGCACGCTGATAGGTTGCCCCAGCATTTTTCAGCCCGAAGGCCATCACTTTATAGCAGAACGTTCCCCATAGGATGACGAAAGTGGTCTTCTCTACATCTTCGGGTGCCATCTTTATTTGATTATACCCCGAGAAACTGTCCATAAACGAGAAAAGGGCGAACTTGAACATATTATCTACCAGTATGTCAATGTGTGGCAGGGGAAAATTGTCTTTAGGACTGGCTCGGTTTAAGTCCCAATAGTCTACACACATTCGAACCTTGCCGTCCTTTTTCAGGACCGGGACAATGTTGGCCACCCACTCTGGTTATCGAGCTACAGCTAAGAAACCCGCATCGAACTGCTTTCTTACTTCTTCTTTGATTTTTAAAGACATCTCGGGTCTCATCCTTCGTAGCTTTTGCTTAACTGGGGAAGACCCAGGATTCAATGGCAACTTATGCTGCACAATGTCGGAGTCCAGACCGGGCATATCTTGGTATGACCACGCAAAGACGTCTTGATATTTTTCTAGAAGGGTTATCAAGCCTTGGCGGATAGGTGCGGTCATACCGGTTCCTACTTTTACTTCTTTCTTTCCCTCTCCGGTCCCTAAGTTCACCAGTTCGGTTTCTTCTTGGTGAGGCTTCATTTCGCGTTCTTCCTGAGCGATCAACCTCTCCAACTCTGGTGAAAGGACGTCCTCTTCCTCTTCTTCGTTCATCGTTTGGCTTACATCTCGGTCGAAATTGATCGTCAAACCCTCGTCGTCAGGATCCTCAAAGAATCGACCCTCATATCTATACCAATCAAGATAAAAGAAACAAAAACATGCAAAATGATATGAGAAAAGGTGGAACTGCAAGAACAGATGAAACAAGATCTCTTTGTTTATTTAATGAGGTAGGTTTCACAAAACAAAAGAGAAAGGAATCTATAGCCTCTAATTACATTGAATCAGCGGTATAAACTTCTGACTGGCTTATCACGCGCCAGTTCCCCACTTGGGAATCGGGATGGCATGGCCGCACGAAACCTGGCGGGTCTTGAGGGCACTCCTCTCCGATTGCTGCCACCTCTTCCTCAAACATTATTCAAGCACTGGTGAAACACTGGCTAACATGGCCGGGCCATGCCCTATCCGCCCAGAATCTTGACGGCGCATTCCTCCTTCCCGGCATCCCGGGTTCATACCCCAATCCATATTTGTACGGATTTCCCCTAATATCGACTATGTCGGCATTCCCGAGGCCGTCCTTGCCTAGACCCATTCCGGGCTCATATCCGTGTTTGAGCATAACCCGTGCCACCATTATGGCCGCGTTGGAGAGAGAAGGTAGCAATGGACTTGTTTCCACAGAGGCGCAACTCACCACCTTGAAGGATTGGAAAGTTGTTTCCAATGATTCTTCCGCCGCTTCTACGTATGGTGCGGAGGAGGGGCAGCTCACCAACATATCCTCTTCGCTCGACACTATCACTAAAAGTCCACCCACCGCGAACTTCAATTTCTGGTGAAGCATCGAAGGGACCACTCCCAGCGCATGAATCCAAGGTCTCCCGAAGAGGCAGCTGTAGGCGGGATTTATGTCCATCACTTGAAACACTACATTGCAAGTGTGGGGGCCTATCTGAATGGGGATGTCGATTTCCCCCATCACTTCCTGCCGAGTACCATCAAAGGCTCGTACCACCATCGAACTTGGTTTTAAACGTGACGCACTAAAAGGAAGCTTTTCCAAGGTGGTCTTTGGCATCACATTTAAACTCGAACCATTGTTGATAAGTACCTTTGCGACGACATGGTCCATACATCTCACCGACACATGTAGAGCCTTGTTGTGTCCTCTCCCCTCAATGGGAATATCTTCTTCCGCAAACGCGATATAATTATTGGTGGTTATATGATTAACGATGCCTTCAAAACCCTTAACTGAGATATCGTGTGCTACATGGGCATCGTTGAGGACCTTTATCAACAGCGCACGATGAGGCTCGGAGTTTATGAGCAGTTCAAGCAAAGAGATCCTTGCTGGAGTTTTATTCAGTTGCTCAACTACCTTAAACTCGCTTTGTTGGATGAGGCGAAGGAACTCATGAGCCTCTTCCAAAGTCACCGTTTTTCCTTCTTTCTTTTCAGCCCCCTTTACCAACGGAGGATCCACTTCTTTTGAGGGGGTGGCTACGTCTGTGGGCTCTTGTAGCATGGGCGCTTTCCCCTTGGAGGGCAATTCTGCTGAGTGAGGGGGAGCGAACACCCGGCCACTGTGGGTTACGCCACTGAGGCCGGTGATGTTGGTTACCTTGGCTGACAGGGAGTCAACTTCGGTTGCAACTCTTTCTCCAAATGCGGGAGGGATATACTTCCACGGAACAACCTTATTGCTTTGATATGCAAACGGCGTCGGCATGGGCGCTGTCCGGGGGTATATGGGCATGGAGCTAGTCCCTTTCCTAGTAAAACATATTACTAGGGCTTTGGGGGTTGGGGGAACCTTCTTTTCTTCCGACTGCATGCAAATCTGTGGTTCTTCCCTTCCTCCTTTGGACACTTCAAGCTACCCCCAGTCCATGAGCCGCTGAAGCAATTCTTCCACCGCGGGATAGGTTTCCATGTCGTGTGACTCCCTGAGGTGAAACAAACATTCGTCCCTTTCGTCTCTGCCACGGGAGACCATGCATGCCGCTTGCAGCGACTGGTAGATGAAGCGCCTAGAAGTAGCCACCTCTTCTAATCTCTTTGCCCGTGATGGCCCATCCTCTTCGATGGTGTTTACGCTAGCCCCTCCACGACTGGCTAGTGGGTTGGTTTTAACATTGGGGCCCTCCTCTTGGAATGATAGCCAGCCGGCATTAATTAGGTGCTGCACCTTATACTTGAACGGGAGGCAGGAGTCAATGTTGTGTCCAGGAGCTCCACTATGGTATGCACACTTGGCATCCGAGTTGTACCACTTGGGGTATGGTGGCTGGAGGACCTTCCTGGGTATGGCCACCACCAAATGATTCTCCAATAATGAAGGCCACAACTCGGAGTATGCCATGGGAATAGGAGAGAAATCATCTTTCGGGGGTGGGCGTCGTGCATTATTATAGCTCGCGCCAGGAGCTATATTATTGACTGGCCGGGGAGTGGCTGGAGCTGTGTGTTGGGTCGGAGTTCTTTCTGCTGCGGGTGGTCCTTTCACTTGAGTTGGGAGGGAGCTCCCGGCTCGGATTGAAAAGTTCAGGGGGTTGGGCTGGTATGAGCTTTGGATATTTTGGGGTGCTTTCATCCATGTTGGGGCGGTGGTGACCGTGTGGGTATCTCCTTCCTTTTTCCTCGCGCCCACCACTGGGGCTCTTCTGTTGTTGTTGGGGGCCACGTTGGAGGCATATTCAAACTTGCCTTTTCTTAGTCTAGACTCAATTCTTTCTCCGACGAAGACGAGATCCGCAAAGTTAGCTGGCATGTATCCTATCAGCTTTTCATAGTAGAACGTAGGCAACGTATCTACCATAATTGTGATCATCTCCCTCTCCGTCATGGATGGGACGACTTGGGCAACGAGATCTCTCCACCTTTGGGCATATTCTTTAATGGACTCATGTTCTCACTTGGTCATACTCTAAAGCTGGTTCCGATCGGGAGCCATATTCGTATTGTATTGGTACTGCCTAATGAAGGCAGTTGCCAAGTCTTTCCATGACTGGATCTGAGAAGCTTCCAGATTGGTATACCATGCCACTGCTGCTCCGGCCAAGCTGTCTTGAAAGAAATGCACCAACAGCTTTTCGTCTGCAGAATACGCCCCCATCTTTCGACAATACATCCGAATATGCCCTTTTGGACATGTCGTCCCTTTGTACTTATCAAAATCTGGTACTTTGAACTTGAGAGGGATGACGATGTCAGGTACCAGACATAGGTCCGCTAAATCTGAGAACAGGTAGTTGCCGAGGCCCTCTACCGCTCTTAGCCTCTCTTCAAGTGAATCAATCTTTCCCTTATCTTCTGCAAAGGGAACAGATTCTTTTACGGGTGCGGGTGAAGACGGGACATGGCGGACTATGTTTGGTTTGGGTAATTCATGGGGGGCCGGATCTTTGAGGGGAAGCAGAGGGCCTAGATGGGCATCTCCTTCATCATCTTCTTGCAGGGGATAGTCGGCATAAGGAGGGAGTTGCCCCTCGAAGGTAGGGGCTTGGCTCAAATCTTCCGGAGCGGTACGGGGAGTGAAGTCTGGAGGCAAGCCATAAGGGTAAGCTTGTGGACTATACCTTCGACCAAACACCGTCGTGTTTCTATCTCGGCCCAAGTTTATTGCGGGCTGTAGCACCGGTTCCACTTCCCTAGCTGTATTGGAGGCGGTCGCCGTGGCATTATCCTCTATAGTTTTTTGAAGTTTTAGCATGGCCTCTGTGATAGAAGCCATTTGATCTTTTAAAGCCGATAAGTCGGCCTTCATCTGTTCTTGCACGCCCTCTTCATTATCCATTTTTCTGGATCGAGTGTTATAGGGGTGCCTTTGCGCTTTCTTAGTTATGGTGAGTTCCCTAAAGAAACAAACAACGGTGAGTATGCCACCAAAACATGAATATGCAAATGAATGATCGGAGCCTTTGGATCCACCTCAAGATTTTTTAGATAACGTGATGGGTTCAGAACTTCTCATTTTATAAAAAGAACAAAGCTTTTATCTAGCCAAGATTATACAAAAGTGTTACAACAGAACCTAACAGTTTCTAATTATATGGGCCATCTATCATGTGTTGACAGTAATTGATTAGCCCGTGAATTTCCTCAGGGGCTGTACACACTTCAGCGATGGCTTTTGCTTTGGCTAGTAGTCACGGGAAGTCTTGACTTCCATTCAAGGTCATGGCGAACCTATCCATCCACATAGTCGCTTCTTGATGCAATGCATCAATCACCCTCCCTCTTGCTTCCTTTTTGGCGTACACTTGTGTGAAATCTTCTACTAGCTTTTGTTCATGGGTCACAGACTGATTTAACTCTTCCTTGTACTGCCCTATGATAGCTAGCATGCTTTGCTTCGTGGCTTCCAAGTGTTGAGCCAAACTCCTCTTGGATCTTGCGCAAGCAGCTAATTCTTCTTTTAAGATCATGCCATGTACCCGTGACTGGTCTCTTTCCTCTCTCCGGAGCTTGAGCTCATTGTTGCTACCCCACAAAGCTCCTCAGAATTTATCTTGGCCATGTTCCTCCTTGCAGGCCCTTTTGGTTTCTTGCTCAAGGGCTCTTGCAGTGGCTGCGTTTTCCTCTCGTAACTCGGTGCACTCTTTCTGGATGTTTGTGGCGGCTGACTTGAACTTTTCTTTGGCGAGTCTTGTCTTCCCCAGCTCTAATTTTAGAGCTTGGACTTCTTCATCTTCCTCCGAAGCTTCGAAGTTCTCCTCATTGATAACTTTCAACTTGGAGAGCCAATCTAACCCTCGCGTATGAACTCTTAGCCATCCATGATAACCACCGATGACGCCATTACGGATGCCCCTAGGCTCTTTGTCTTTCCTCAACGGACTTCTCCACGCCTTGTGGACTCTTTGTATAACCTTGAGACTTTGCGCGCTGAAATCTCTCACAAGGAAAGGCGAGAGGCTCTCTTCCATTGGCGCTCCTCTCATGGGGTACCCTAGCTGTCTTATGGCAAGTGCAGGATTATAATTAATACAACCCATCGTCCCTATCAACGGAACATTAGGGTAGTCCCCACATGAGAAAAGAACTCCCTCCTTTCCTTTCTTCCATCGAGGAAACCAATTGATTGCGCTGCCTCCTATCCCAGCCAAGTGTTGGTCCCAATTGACTCTTCTTTTTTCGACGCACGAGCGATAACTTTGAAGCGGACACAGGTGTCTTATGTCTTGTTGGAATAGGTGCGAAACCAACCACACACAGAGAGCGGGTAAGCAACAGACAATCCGTGCGTTGTTCTTCTCGCACCTTCGGTCGAAGGTATCAAATAAGTCCGCCAAGATAGCCACCACTGGACTCTCCTTGCTATGGTGATATGCAAGGAAAACATCAATTGTGGCTAGGTCCACCAAACCGTCCACGTTCGGAAAGAGGACAACCCCAAAGATCAGCAAAGCTAGTATATCCGCAAACGGGACCCACTCCTCTTTGCTTGCCATATCCCTTGCCTTGCCTTCCAAGTATTTCCGCGACAGGCCCACTACGTCGTTACGAGTTTGCTTCATGCGATCCAACTCTTTTGCCGAATCTCCGACCACAGCTGCAATCTTACTCAAGGAGGGAAGAAACCCGGAGAAAAGATACGGTTTCCTTCCCCCAAGAGGGCATCCTAATATCTCCTCAAACTCTTCAACAGTCGGTACCATTTGGAAGTCCCCAAATGTGAAGCACCTCAACGGCTGATCATAGTATTGGGCGAGGGATACAACAGCTTCCATATCTAGGGGTCTCTAATAACTACTCCCAACGATTCATAACTCACATGGCTGTTTTCTAGAGGTATCATCACTCAAGATAATAATACTGTGGCGGTATGGAATACCAGTGACAACATATTATAAAGAGAGAAAACTCTAGACGAGGTTTCACTATCAAGCAAGTCGGAGACCTAGCATGATGATAGATTCACCTCCACTCCTTAGATTCCCATGAACCCGAGTATAGGGCCCCTTTTTTGCTCAAACCCGTGGGTGCTTAGAATGCAGTGTAAAAAATGTGAAATAGACAACAGTTATTTACGTTTTACACAGTTCAACAAATGCACACACAAAGTTTCACAATTCCACAATTCCTTAAAATAGGCCTAACTCACAAAAAGTTCCCAGTGGAGTCGCCAACTGTCGCAACATGCCCTTTTGCAGGCGAGCGAGGCGAGGCTCACGGGTGCGCTTTCCAAAGGAGGAAAGATGCGCGAAGTCGCCACCAACGTTTATTTGTGGAAAACGTCGGAAAAACCGAAGGAAACCGATCAAAACGAAAATTCTAAGTTCGGGAGTTGTATTTACGTTTGAGGAAGGTATTAGCACCTCTCACGTTTGTCTCAAAGGACAACAACCTATTTTTTTAGAATTGTGAAATTGTGTTATCTTATCTTTTATTTCCTTTTTTATTTTTGAGGTCGACAAAAGCGGGGATCTTGCTCCTACGTACCCTTCATTGAAGAGGAAATTAGACCTACGTAGTTCTTTCTTAAGAGTGAATCAAGCGATTCTTTTTACTTGAAAGGTGATCATTTTAAGGCGTTAGACCTTTAAAAAATGATCCATTTACTGGGTAAGAAAAATTGAGATATTGAACTTTTCAAATCCTTTTTTAGTGACTTTTTTGTGGATGAGCTTGACTTTGTGAGTTGATTTTAGCTTTAATTTCACTTTAGTTATTAGTCAATTCAATTAAGAACGAGAAATCCCAAAGAGAAACGTCCGATTGATTTTTCCGCTTTATTTTACTAAAAGGGTATTTTTGATTATTATATTATTATTTTACCTCTTTTTTTATTTCCAACGTGCTTACGGCACGACCGAACGGTCGGAATTCATTTTAACAGAAATTAACGGATATTACAAATCAAATGATCGGTGGAAATTTATTTTATTTTTTGATTAGGCGAGAAATGACTTAAATAAATGACTGAAGCACATCAAAAGGGGGTACGAAAAGTAAATGAAAATGAGAATAAAACTACACGAAACAAATGGGGACCACCACGGGTACATAGAATGAATTGAAAAGCTAGGTTTGGGGTACTTACCGGTTGAAGACCGAAGAAAACGAAGAACGAACGATGAATGTCGAAGAACGGTTGAAAATCTTCGCGTAATTACCCACAGAAACGTAACGGAAACGTTACGGAAGCGCCTCAGCTTGGATTTTCTTCACGGAAACAATTTTCCTCAGCAATTTCAAGAGAATACGAAGTGCCAAGAAGGCTGAACCCCCTTCCTTCTTCATTCCTCCCCCTATTTATAGCAAAATAGGGGAGGAGCTTGCCACCCAGCTCGCCCAGGCGAGCTCAGCTCACCCAGGCGAGCCAGGTTGCTTCCTCCAGAAGCAACCGCCTTCTGGAGGAAGAATCTGGAAGGCCCAAGTGGGCATGATTGCTATTTGCACCCACTTTTTTTTTACTAAATACACCCCCTTTGCCTTTTTTGGTGATTCTTTTTCCGTAACGTTACGAAACTTTACAAATTTCGTAACGATACTTATTTTCTTTCCGTAAGGCTACGGAACCTTACGGATCATTTATTTATTCTTTTTTAGCTTTCGAAGAAGTTACGGAAACTCACGGATTGCGTAACAATACTTCCTTTTGGTTTCCGCCACATTACGGAATTTCACGGATCGCGTAGCCATGCTTTCTTTTGATTTCCGGCGCGTCTCGGGACTTAACATATTGTGCAACAAAGGGCGCTAAGTACTTCGAAGCGGTCAATCAAAGGTTGCATGCCATCAAGCAATTGTCCCCGAACGAAATTAGGGTATGACACTTATCTAGATATTATTTAGATTTGATCTCATCTAGATATTATTTCATCTAGATCTTATCTAGATTTGATTTTATTTTATTTATGGGCTTCAATTTAAAACAGATTTGTAAGCTTTGGGGTTGGAAAACTATATAACAGCACCAAGGTTCTAGTTTAGGCTCTCTCTCTCTCCTGTCTCTCTTCTATTTTTCATTTTTTTTACAATTCCAGTTCAGACTTTTAGTTTTAGCAATAAAATTTCGTTCTCTATCTGATTAATGAAAGGCTAAGTCCCTAGCATTGTTTTCTCTTGAGGATTAAGCATAGTTCTCTTTGAGGTTATATTATTATTGTTAAATTTTGTTCAGTTCTTTTTCCTCTTCACTAATTACTTTGAATTTGTTGCTATTAATTCATGTATGCTTAATTTACGTTCATGCTTAATGATCTTTTATGAGTAATTGGTGTATGTGATGCTTAATCACTTAATGAATGCCTTATGTTGAATTTTGCTTAGTAATTTAATTTAGGGTTGGATTAAGTGGTTGAACTGAATAAGGATAAATTCTCGCAACCTAGGATAAGAGACTTGCTTGTGAATCAAGGGGAATCAACGTATTTTAATTCTGATATTTTCTAATTAAATTTTACTCGTTGTTTAATTTACAAAAGCAAACAACCCCACCCCCCCCCTAATTTGTTACTATTTCCTACTATCGGTTATGAACATTTGGTTTATCATTGCTCATTGGGAAACGACCTAGGATCACTTCCTAGTTACTACATTTTAATATTTGTTTGATTCGGGTATGGCCTCGATCAAATTTGACGCCATTGCCGGGGAGCAGTGTCCAAAGGTTCATAATAGCTAGTGTCATGTTAGTGTTTAATTCTCGTGTTAGTGTTTAATTCTTGTGTTAGTGTTTCATTCTTTCGTGCTGTGTTAGTATTTTGTTAGTATTGTTTAGTACCTTGTTATTTTGTTTATCGTGTGTTCTGCTTTAGTTTTTTTTCTTCTATTCAGCGCTTCCCCTGTTTCAGTTTTGGTGTTTTGCTGTGAATAGTGTTTTGCGACAGATTTAGCGACCACTCTTGTTGAATAGAACACTTGCTGGAAAACAGGGTAGTAGTGGAAATCCCTTAGCGACGAATTTTAGACTCCACCCTTGCTGAATTAATTGGGATTTTTTGTTTTGGTAGCTACAGATGTTATTTTGGGTTGAATTTTTTTGTGGTCACTTCTTTTGATCCATATTTTGTGGGAAAAATAATTGGAGCCCTTAGTTTGGTCAGATTTGAAAGTTCCAAAAAAGTAGCAAATTTGATTTTTGTCAAAACTTCAAACGGCCATAACTTTTGCTCTGGTTATCAGAATCACAATTATTATATATTTATTTGGGGTAGAAAAAAATTTCCCATGCCGTGGCAGCCGACTGAGGTCTCCTTCTTCCAAAAATTGCGATTCTGTCAAAAGTTTTTCATTTTCCAAGTATTCTCTTATTTTTCTTAACTTATCATTATTAGCTTATATAGTTAGACTTTGAATTTTCGTTTGAAATTTTTTGTGCTATCTTCTCATCATTTTATAAGGCTGCTCACAAAATTTCAAGTCATTTGGATAGAATTTAATGGTAGTTGTAGTTCAAACCTACATTATTACTTGCATAAGAAGGCAGCTAATTGTGCATGCTGAATTTAGTGTATGACTAGAGGCAATCCATCTGACTTACAACCCTTTGATCCTGAGATAGATAGGACATTTCATAGATTAGTTAGACATCATTTAGTACCTTTTGAGCATCCTGAGCATTCTGTTATTGGTGATTTTGAGCATTGTTGTTTTGAACATTCTGAGAACATGACACAACCTCCACCCCGTGAGAGGACTCTAAGGGAAATGGCTGCACCTGATTTCACCTATGAAAGCTTGTGCATCCAATACCATGATGAGGATGTCCCATATGTTCTTAAAACTGGACTAATCCATTTGCTTCCAAAGTTTCATGGCCTTGCAGGTGAAGACCCACACAAACATCTGAAAGAATTCCATATTGTCTGCTCCACCATGAAACCCCCAGATGTCTAGGAGGATCACATATTTCTGAAGGCCTTTCCTCATTCTTTGGAGGGAGTGGCAAAGGATTGGCTTTATTACCTTGCTCCACGGTCCATCACGAGTTGGGATGACCTCAAGAGAGTATTCTTAGAAAAAATTTTCCCTGCTTCCAGGACCACGACCATCAGAAAGGATATTTCAGGCATTAGACAACTCAGTGGAGAGAGCCTATATGAATACTGGGAGAGATTTAAAAAATTATGTGCCAATTGCCCTCACCACCAGATTTCAGAGCAGCTTTTTCTCCAATATTTTTATGAAGGACTCAGTAACATGGAGAGAAGTATGATAGATGCTGCCAGTGGTGGAGCCCTTGGAGACATGACCCCTGCTGAAGCCAGAAATTTAATTGAGAAGATGGCTTCCAACTCCCAACAATTCAGTGCCAGAAATGATGCTATTTTCATTAGAGGAGTGCATGAAGTAGCCATGAATTCATCTTCATCAGGTGAGACTAAGAAACTTGAAGGTAAACTAGATGCCGTAGTTAACCTGGTAACCCAACTGGCATCTATGCAACAATCTGAAGTAATTGAATAGCCTGAAGCTTATGCTGCAAACATCTACAATAGACCTCCTCAACCTCAGTAGCAAAATCAGCCACAACGGAACACTTATGACCTCTCCAGCAACAGGTACAACCCCGAGTGGAGGAATCATCCCAACCTTAGATGGTCGAATCCTTCACAACAGCAGCAACA
Source organism: Glycine soja (assembly GCF_004193775.1). Lineage (NCBI taxonomy): Eukaryota > Viridiplantae > Streptophyta > Magnoliopsida > Fabales > Fabaceae > Glycine > Glycine soja. The sequence goes on from NC_041021.1 coordinate 13,647,218, forward strand.
CCAACCTTATTTCAAAATGATGCTGGCCCAAGCAGACCATACATTCTTTTACCAATCTAGCAGCAACAACAGCAACATCCCCAGAAATAGCAAACAGTTGAGGCTCCTCCACAACCTTCCCTTGAAGAACTTTTGAGGCAAATGACTATGCAAAACATGTAGTTTCAACAAGAGACTAGAGCCTCCATTCAGAGCTTAACTAATCAGATGGGACAATTGGCTACACAGTTAAATCAACAACTGTCCCAGAATTCTAACTGATTACCTTCTCAATCTGTTCAGAATTCCAAGAATGTGAGTGCCATTACATTGAGATCGGGAAAGCAGTGTTAAGAACCTCAACCAACAAATGAACCTGCCCAACCCCACTCCACTCCAGAAAAAGATGATGACAAAAATGTAAAGAGTAAGTTACCTAACAATTTCTATGCAGGTGACTCTAAAGAGAAGCAGTATATCCCTCTTCCATTCCCTCCAAGAGCAATTTCCAACAAAAAAAATGGAAGAGACAGAGAAGGAGATCTTGGAAATATTTAGAAAAGTAGAAGTAAACATACCTCTCTGCTGGATGCAATAAAGCAAATTCCAAGATATGCTAAATTTTTGAAGGAGTTGTTCACTAATAAGCGGAAGCTTAAAGGAAGTGAAAGAATTAGTATGGGTAGAAATGTCTCCGCATTGATTGGTAAATCTGTTCCCCAAATCCCTGAAAAATGTAAAGATCCAGGTACATTCAGCATACCTTGTATTATAGGGAATAGTAAGTTTGACAATGCCATGCTAGATTTAGGAGCTTCTGTTAGTGTGATGCCTCTATCTATTTTTAATTCTCTATCTCTTGGTCCCTTGCAGTCAACTGACGTGGTAATTCATTTAGCTAATAGAAGTGTTGCCTGTCCTACTGGTTTCATAGAGGATGTCTTAGTTAGAGTTGGTGAACTGATTTTCCCTGTTGATTTTTATATTTTGAATATGGAGGAGGGATTTTCTAAAGGATCAGTTCCTATCATTCTAGGCAGACCTTTTATAAAAACTGCTAGAACTAAGATAGATCTATATGCAAGCACACTATTTATGAGGTTTGGTGATATAACAGTTCATTTTAATATTCTTGATGCTATGAAACACCCACCTGAAGATCTTTCTGTATTTCATGCTGAAATAATTGACCATGTTGTTGATGAATACATGACTGATCTTCATTGAAATCTGCATGCCTGTCACTCTTCATGCATTGAATCTGAATTTGTACTTGATCATATGTCTGAATTTGATGCTGATAGTGAATCTGAATTTGATATTGATTATATGTTTGGTGATGTTTTACCTCTTGAGATTGATTTTATAAAGTCAGATAGAACTAACCATGTTTCAGGAAGTACACATACTTCTGACTTTCTTTATGAGGTACAGGCTGAGAAACCATCTCTTTCTACCACTATCCAGCCGGCCACACCAGAATTGAAGCCTCTGCCATCAAATTTAATATATGCTTACTTGGATGATAGCAAAATTTTTCCAGTAATTATATCTGCCTCCCTTGCTGATGAGCAAGAGGAGAAGCTATTATCAGCTCTCAAGAAGCATAAGAAGGCTATAGGCTGGACCCTAGCTGACATTCCTGGTATTAGCCCATCCACATATATGTATCGGATAAATTTAGAGGATGGGGCTAAACCAGTAAGACAGCCACAGAGAAGACTCAACCCGATGATTCTTGATGTAGTGACGAAGGAGGTAACCAAGCTTTTGCAAGCTAGAATCATGTATCCTATCTCCGACAACCAATGGGTGAGTCCCGTTGTCATACCCTAATTTCGTCCTGGGATTATTACTTGATGACATGCAGCCTTTGGTTAGCCACTTTGAGATACTTGGCGTCCTTTGTTGCGCAATGAATGAAGTCCCGAGACGTCTCGGAAATCAAAAGGAAGTAGGCTTGCGCGATCCGTGAAATTCTGTAATGTGGCGGAAGTCGAAAAGAGGTGTTTTTGCGCAATCCGTGAGTTTCCGTAACTTCTTCGAAAGCTAAAAAGAGTAAATACATAATCCGTAAGGATTCGTAACCTTGCGGAAGGAAAATAAGTATCGTTATGAAATTCGTAAAGTTTCGTAACATTACGGAAAAAGAATTACCAAACAATAGAAGGGGGGTGCACATAGTAAAAAGGGGGGTGCAAATAGTAATCTGGCCCACTTGGGCCTTCCAGACCCTTCCTCCAGAAGGCTGTTGCTTCTGGAGGAAGCAACCTTGCTCGCCTGGGCAAGCTGAGCTCGCCTGGGCGAGCTGGGTGGCAAGCTTCTCCCCCATTTTGCTATAAATAGGGGGGAGAAGTGAAGAAGAAAAGGGTTCAGCCCCTTAGGCACTTCTCTCTCTCTCTCGAAATTGCTGAAGAAAATTATTTCCGTGAAGAAAATCCAATCCGAGGCGCTTCCGTAACGTTTCCGTAAGGAATTACGCGAAGATTCTCGACCGTTCTTCAAGATTCATCGTTCGTTCTTCGTTTTCTTCAGTCTTCAACGGGTAAGTACCTCAAACCAAGCTTTTCAATTCATTCTATGTACCCGTGGTGGTCCACATTTTGTTTCATGTATTTTTATTCTCGTTTTCATTTGCTTTTTATACCCCCTTTTGACGTTCTTAAGCCATGTATTTAAGTCATTTCTCGCTTAATCTAAAAATAAAATAAATTTCCACCGATCGTTTGAATTATATCATCCGTTAATTTTGGTTAAAATGAATTCCGACCGTTCGGTCGTGCCGTAACCACGTTGGAAATAAAAAAAGAGGTAAAATAATAATATAATAATCAAAAAATACCTTTTAGTAAAATAAAAGCGAAAGATCAATCGGGCGTTTTCTCTTTGGGATTCCTCATTCTTAATTGAATTGACTAATAACTAAAGTGAAACTAAGGCTAAAATCAACTCGCCTAGTCAAGCTCGTCCACAAAAATAGGATTTTGAAAGTTTATCATTTCTGTTTCTTACCAAGTAAAATGGATCATTTTTAAGGTCCAACGCCTTAAAATGATCACCCTTCAAGTAAAAAGAATCACTTGATTCATGAATAAGAAAGAACTACGTAGGTCTGATTTCCTCTCTAAAGGAGGATACGTAGGAGCAAAAGCCCCGCTTTTGTCGACCTCAAAAAATAAAAAGAAATAAAAGTTAAGATAACACAATTCCACAATTCTAAAAAAAATAGACTGTTGTCCTTTGAGACAAACGTGAGAGGTGCTAATACCTTCCTCAAGCGTAAATACAACTCCCGAACTTAGAATTTTCATTTTGACCGGTTTCCTTCGATTTTTCCGACGTTTTCCACAAATAAACGTTGGTGGAGACTCCGCGCATCTTTCCTCCTTTGGAAAGCGCACCCGTGAGCCTCGCCCTCGCTCGCCCGCGAAGGGCACATTGCGACAGTTGGCGACTCCACTAGGGACCTTTTTGTGAGTTAGGCCTATTCTAAGGAATTGTGGATTTGTGAAACTTCGTGTGTGCATTTGTTGAACTGTGTAAAATATAAATAACTGTTGTCTATTTCGCATTCTTTACACTGCATTCTAAGCACCCACGGGTTTGAGTAAAAAAAAAAAAGGGGCCCTATACCCGGGTTCATGGGAATTTAAGGAGTGGAGGTGAATCTATCATCATGCTAGGTCTCCGACTTGCTTGATAATAGTGAAACCTCGTCTAGAGCTTTCTCTCTTTATAATGTGTTGTCGCTGGTATTCCATACCGCCACAATATTATTATCTTGAGTGATGATACCTCTAGAAAACAGCCGTGTGAGTTATGAATTGTTGGGGAGTAGTTATTAGAGACCCCTAGATATTGTCCTATAGGTTCCCAAATAGGGGCAAAGAGCAAACACGCTCTGTGCCATTCGTTCTCATGCATTTTTTGGTAAATAGCACTAGTTTATAGTTTTGCTAGTGATGTTTGGTTTCTTTAGAGTAATACGTAACCTTTTTAAATACTACGTTGAGGCGCCATCATGCCCAAAACGTAGCATTAAAGTTGGATCTCTGCAGTTTCGTATGTGTGAATTACCCCTTTGTGTTGTTTCCTTTCCGTTTCATGCATGCACATCTGCATCATACTGTCACACATGCGTTGTATATGGGTCTCGTCTTTTGTCATGGGAAGCCGGAAGATCCATATCGTCTTCTTAACTGCACACATGGGGCACTGCGCCCCCCAAATGCGCAATAAGGAGAGATAATTTTCCGGGCTCTCGTGTTCGTAAATGAATTCATATCATGCACCGCATAAACATCTCTTCAGCATCATAATGAACATATCGTTCCTGCATTTGCCCGTTATTACATTCCCTTTTGCATGAGTCATTGCATCATCATGCATATGCATTCAACATACTTTTTGTTCTACATGTTTGCTCATACATGATCCTTGTATTTTCCTCTACAAAAAAAAAAACAAAAAAAAGGGAAGCATGAAAATTCATGATGCATTCTTAGTTGCATGTGTTAGGTACCATGAGCCAACCATGTTGGGATCATAAACCCATTTCTAAAAAAAAAAACACACAAACAACAAAACAAAATGATTGAACATGGTACCTAATGCATGTTTAACTAAGAAAGGATGTTTCTTCAGGCATCTCAATCTCATAATTACATTTTCCATACATTGCATGCATATTCCCGAGTCTTTCATCCCTATGAATTGTTGATGAAGTATTGGCGATCAAAATTGCCATTTCCTGGGTTATGGGGTTGAACCAAGCTTGTGCTTTTACGAAAAGGTTCATCGAGTCAAGTTGATGTATGGAAGTACCCATCTTGAAAAAAATTGGGGCAAAAGATGGAACGTGTTACATCGCTCCTTCATCTACTGCCAAACACATTTAGGGCTGTCGATGTCCCTATTACTTCCAGTTTCACCTTGACGGAGATGTCATGGACCATGTTGAAAATCTAAATTGATTCAACCCCATATCCCGTGTAAAAAATCGCAATACTTCAACTGTGCATCATTCGCATACATCCATGTTATTCATTGGTTGCATTGCTCATTGCATTTTTTCCTTGAAAAAGAAAAACTTAATCGTTGTTATAAAAAAGAAAAAAACATGCTTTACGGTGCCCTCACCGAACCTCAACTGAGCTAGAGTAATGGGTGAAGTAGAGGAGGTACAAGAGAAGATGAAGGCCGACATGGAGGCCATGAAAGAGCAAATGGCCGCAATGATGGAGGCCATGATGAGCATGAAGAAGATAATGGAAGCCAATGCGGTTGCAGTTGCCGCTACCAGCATTGTTGCTAAGGTGAACCCGAAGTCCCCATTGGGCCTCAACCAAATGAATCATCCAACCTTAGATATGGTAGGCAAAGATTTGGGAAGTAGGGACGGCCTCCATGATGTGCAAAATCCAAACAAGCACGCCTTCCCGCCACAAGGCCTGCCTCCCAACTATACACCACCCAATGTGGCGTACACTCTCAATGAGGATGTCAATAACTCCACTCCTATACCCATTGAGAGCCGACAACCCCAAACTGTTCATGCACATGTCTCTCAACCCATGGGTGAGACACATGAAATTCCCCATCACAATCTAGCCGACTTCGAGCCTTGGCTCGGATATGCCACTGAAGGGCAAGCAGTTGGTGGTATACCCCTTAAAAACACTTCGGAAGGCCCTCAGTATCACCCACAACTACACCTCTTGCATTCCACGACAAGTAAAAACCCTCATGCTATGGCAGAAATGGGAAAGTTGAATCATCTAGAGGAAAGGCTTAGGGCCATTGAAGGAGGTGAAAATTATGCCTTTGCTAACCTAGAAGAATTGTTCCTAGTACCCAATATCATCACCCTTCCCAAGTTCAAGGTACCAGACTTTGACAAGTACAAGGGGATTACTTGCCCCAAGAACCATCTAAAGATGTATTGTCGGAAGATGGGGGCATACGCAAAAGATGAGGAATTGTTGATACATTCCTTCCAAGAAAGTCTTACTGGGGTAGTTGTTACCTGGTACACTAACTTGGAACCTTCCCGAGTCTATTCCTGGGAGGACCTAATGGTTGCCTTCGCTAGGCAGTGTCGGTATAATGGCTTCGGATAGGATGCAACTACAAAATATGTGCAGAAAAGGGGGCACAGATCTTTCAAAGAATACGCCCAAAGGTGGAGAACCTGGCAGCTCAAGTGGCACCTCAATGACGAAAAAACGATGACAATGATAGTAGACACATTACCAGTATTCTACTATGGAAAATGGTGGGCTACGCACCTTCAAAGCTTTGCGGATTTGGTCTTTGCCAGTGAAAGGATCAATGTGGGTCTGAAAAGAGGCAAATTTAGTCATCCTGCTTGGATGAATGAGAAAACTAGGGCAAATGAAGAGGGTGAGGATGAAGGAGAAGCCCGTGCTGTGACTGCCATTCCTATACAGCCAAGTTTCCCACCAACCCAACAATGTCATTACTCAGCCAATAACCAACCTTCTCCTTACCCACCGCCCAGTTATCCACAAAGGCCATCCCTAAAACAACCACAAAGTCTGTCTTCCGCACTTCCAATGACGAACATCACCTTTAGCACAAACCAAGAGCACCAACCAAGAAATGAATTTTGCAGCGAGAAAGCCTGTAGAATTCACCCCAATTCCAGTGTCCTATGCTGACTTGCTCCCATATCTACTAGATAATTCAATGGTAGCCATAACCCTAACCAAGGCTCATCAACCTCTATTTCTCCGAGAATACGACTCGAACGCAATGTGTGCTTGTCATGGAGAAGCCCCGGGGCATTCCATTGAGCATTGTAGGGGCCTGAAGCGTAAGGTGCAAGGTCTAATTGATGCGGGCTGGCTAAAATTTGAGGAGAATCGCATGTAAATCCTAACATTAACAAGAAATGCCACACATGGGGCAATTTTGAAATTTGTTGTTAGATGTCTCTAATGACTCATCAGGATTTTAAACTTTCACCAGAATTGAGTGCAAGCCATTGGTCCATTTGCTCAAGCGACCTGTGCTCCTGAGTTTGGACTTCCAAGACCATTCAATCAGAGATTACTCGTCTTGCACGTTGGTGGGGCTGCCGTAAAACAACAAGTAAAGTTAAAAAAAAAATAAGTTTCAAAATAAAAAAAAGCATTTGATTGACTGTGTTTTCAAGACGTTCATGTGACCTCATTCCGGAAAGTTTGTCTTTTTAGAGAGAAGTGAGTTATCAAGAATAGGATGTTGGCCTCAGTTACCTTAAGAAAAAGGGGGGTTGAATTAAGATACAAAGACTATGCCCCAATTAAACTTTCACTCTCTCCTTTCGGATTAACAATGCACACTGGGACAACCCTTCCCTTGTGTTCAGGAATCCTCTACAATAAGAGACCCACGGTCTCTTAATCCCTTTTCAGAAATAAGAAGAAGAGAAGAAGAAATCTCTCTTAAAAGAGATAGATTGTACAATGAAGATCAATCAAAATTCCTTATTAAATATGCAAGTGGTTGACCAAGGAATCTTTTTGAGAGGATAAGACATTTCAGTTCAGAAAAACTTTTAATCTTTTGAGAGGATAAAACTTTCTGGGCAATGAAAACTCTCTTTAAATTCGTGTTTCCAAGTCACATATAAATAGACCTTTGATGGCCATTCATAAACCATTTGAATAGATGTGACTCTTGGAAATTATATTCTGAAAATCCCCTCTGGTAATCAATTACAAGACTGGTGTAATCGATTACAGGTTTTAAAAATTTGAATTAAAACATTTTCAACTGCTGGTAATAGATTACCAGAGAGCAAAACTCAATTTGAAATGATAGAATTCTTTGGTCAAACCTTTTGTTTGTTTTCAATTTGGAAACTTCTTCCTAAAGATTCTAGAAATCAACTTGATCATATATCTTGATTTTCTTAGATTCTTGTCTTGAATAAAACTTAGAAGCACTTGATCCTTTAGCATCATCAAGACATCAAAACATCTTGCTTCTACATAGGAGTCATTTGACTTAAATCCATCAACTGAAAAATCCTTCAACTATTTCTCGTCCTTGGAAAATTCTTTTTGCAAGAATCAACTGCTTCTTTCATTCTTCCTCACTATGAGGTTGTGAAAACAAGACAACAATTGGTACCTCTAAGCCCTACACTGGGGCAATGAAAGGCACCATGCATAAACCTCAAACGAACCTAGGGGAAGATTAGAAGTTCTCACCCGATAGGTTCCCAGCTACAAGGTCATGACAAAAGACAACAATTGGTACCTCAAAGCCTTACACTGGGGCAATGAAAGGTACCATGCAAAAACCTCAAGCGAACCTAGGGGCAGATTAGAAGTTTTTTCCCGATCAAGGATCGAAAAGAAGTGAAAAAAAAAGAGGGGCAATTCTCGATCAATGAAAGAAAGAGGACAGAAATTCTTCAAAGCCAAATTGCCACTTAGAATCATTCTTGACTGGCAATATCCCACCCCACATGAACAAAGAGGAAAAGACCGAAACACCCAGCTTCTTCTCCAAAAACACTGACCTCGAGAAAATCCTATTGGTCCGTGATCATACGATTGATCTTTTATTCGATAGGAAGTCGTGTGCAAAATAGAGTCATGGTGCAGTTATGGTTTGGGAATAGGATAAAACACTTGCCTTGTGAGTTTTATACACTATGAGTGATTTATTTTCAGCTTAGCCCGATGTTTCCCCTGCGTGTTCATTTGAAAGCTAGAAGTTGACATCCTACCCTTCATTCTCGGTTACAAGGAAGATTACCCTTGGCACAAGTATATTGTTTCTCTAAGATGTGGTGCTCTCGCGAATGATTTATTTTTCTTTGCAAAAAGCGTGTTATCTTTTTAGGTGGAAAAACCCGGTGGACCATTCGGTCCCGCCAACACCCTTTTCCGGAGCCACATGAATGTTATTGCTTAGGGTTGTTCATGTGTCCTCCACTTTCGAGTTTGAAGCTATGTTTCATGATTGCCTAAGTGAGGACCCTCAAGGCAATCCTCCATTCTCACCCTTTTTCGGAGCAGCATGAATGTTATTGCCTAGCGCTGTTCATGTGTCCTCCATTGTCAAGCACGAAGCCTCTGGTGACTGGGAAACACGTTATTCTGTTGTTTTCCGGATCGGTTCCTTCGCCAAATATGAGTATATGTGTATATGTGTATATGTATATTATGTTCGTTGTTCTTGTTGTTGTTTGTATTTTGTTTTGTGCAGAAGAAAAAAAGAAGGAGTAGAGACGAGAGTCATCATCACGGAAAGGGCAGGACGGACGAAATCAGTGTCCTATCTTTGCTTTCCTCTTATCTCCGATAAGAGGTAAAATAATAATATAATAATCAAAAAATACCTTTTAGTAAAATAAAAGCGAAAGATCAATCGGACGTTTTCTCTTTGGGATTCCTCATTCTTAATTGAATTGACTAAATAACTAAAGTGAAACTAAGGCTAAAATCAACTCGCCTAGTCAAGCTCGTCCACAAAAATAGGGTTTTGAAAGTTTATCATTTCAGTTTCTTACCAAGTAAAATGGATCATTTTTAAGGTCCAACGCCTTAAAATGATCACTTTTCAAGTAAAAAGAATCACTTGATTCACGCTTAAGAAAGAACTACGTAGGTCTGATTTCCTCTCCAAAGGAGGGTACGTAGGAGCAAAAGCCCCGCTTTTGTCGACCTCAAAAAATAAAAAGAAATAAAAGTTAAGATAACACAATTCCACAATTCTAAAAAATAGGCTGTTGTCCTTTGAGACAAACGTGAGAGGTGCTAATACCTTCCTCAAGCGTAAATACAACTCCCGAACTTAGAATTTTCATTTTGACCGGTTTCCTTCGGTTTTTCCGACGTTTCCCACAAATAAACGTTGGTGGCGACTCCGCGCATCTTTCCTCCCTTGGAAAGCGCACCCGTGAGCCTCTCCCTCGCTCGCCCGCGAAGGGCACGTTGCGACACCCGTCTAGGTAGTCCCAAAGAAAACTGGCCTCACCGTGATAAAAAATGAGAAGGAGGAGTTGATTCCTACTCGGGTGCAGAACAGTTGGAGAGTCTGCATCGACTATAGGAGGCTGAACCAGGTTACCAAAAAGGACCATTTTCCCCTGCCATTCATTGATTAGATGCTTGAACACCTAGCAGATAAATCTCACTACTATTTCCTTGATGGTTTTTCTGGTTATATGCAAATCACTATTGCTCCTGAGGATCAGGAAAAAACCACATTCACCTGCCCCTTCGGCACTTTTGCCTATAGGAGGGATGCCTTTCGGCCTGTGCAACGCCCCTGGTACCTTCCAGCGGTGCATGATTATTATTTTTAGTGATTTTTAAGAAAATTGCATAGAGGTGTTTATGGATGATTTCACTGTATATGGATCCTCTTTTGATAATTGTTTGGATAGTCTGGAAAAGGTTTTGAATAGATGCACTGAAACTAACCTTGTTCTAAATTTTGAAAAATGTCATTTTATGGTTGAGCAAGGTATAGTTTTAGGTCACATTATTTCCAATAAGGGCAATGAAGTAGATCCTGCAAAAATTTCTATTATTTCACAATTGTCTTACCCCTCTTGCGTGCGAGAGGTGCGATCTTTTCACAACTGACTACCACCTCCATCATCCAGGCACCCGATTGGACAGCCCCATTTGAGCTAATGTGCGATACATCCAATTACGCATTGGGGGTTGTCCTTGCTCAAAAGATCTCTTTACTTCACCTTACTTCTTTTCCGCCATGACTTAGGGAGTTTTCTTTCTTCTATCTCCTTCATTACTTTTATTGCACTTGTCCAAATTTTATTGATTTCTTTGATTGTTCTTGATCTTATGATTGTGCTACATTAAGGACAATGTGTTGTTTAAGTGTGAGGGGGGGGGGGGGGGGGAAGATTGTTCTTTAATTTTGTTGGGTATTCTAGTTTAATTTTATTAGGTTTTCTAGTTTAAGTTTGTTAGGTTCTAGGTTAATTTTGTTATTTTGGTTTTATGTTTGTGTACAACATTGCGTGTTCCTCTTTGAATTTTGGGTTATGTACAGGTAATGGGTAATTGTTTTTGAAATAGGAGTTTCTTGGCATTTTGTGAATTGAAACCCTTGTTTTTCCTTTACATGTCATGATAGTTTTGAAAGCTCAATTTGAAAGTGATAAGTTTACCTTTGTGAGAATTCGAGCCATCCATCATCATAATCTTTTGGTGTGTTTTGCCCCATTGATTGCTTGCACAATAGCCTTGGCTTGATTCTTGTTGATGCTTCCTAATTCACATGCATATTTGGAATTGATTTAGGCAATTTCGTTCTTATAAGCTTCTAGCCAAATGGACTTACCTTGAATTAATTCCTTTGATAGCCCTTTTGAGCCTATTTTCCCCTTTCTTTGTTTTGAAGCTCATTACAAGCCTTAAGTGAAAAACCATGATATCACCTTACCCTTAAGGAATTTTGGAGCTTTGGAATTGTTTTGGGAATAAGTTGGGAATAAGTGTGGGGGGTATGTTTCATTGGAAGATATAATTTTTGGCCATGCTTAATGTTTTATTTTGGCCATGCTTGATGTATCTGTATATTGCCTAGTTCTTGCTTTAATCTTCAAATTCGTACTGTTAAAAAAATTGAAAAAAAAAATTCAATTGCTGCAAATTCGTACTGTTCAAAAAAAAAAGAAGAAAAGAAGTGAAGTTGAATAAATGAGGTCTTGTTATGAGGACTCGATTTGGGAGCCTTGGTTGATTTTGTTGATATTAGAGGGTTTGGGTTTACTACTTGTGCTTAATTTCCACTTATTCCCCATTGCTCCTCTATTCCTTTGGGATTTAGCTACTTATTCCATATTCTTCTTCCCTACCTTGTCCTTGGCCCCATTACAACCTTTAAAGACCTTTTGATCCTCATGTGCATGTGTTTGTCAAGTCGTTGTCAATTTTAGAATTTTGCCAAGTCTATGTGGTGTTTGTTTTCATGGGTGCTTCGAGAGTAAACAGTAGCCTAGACACTTGAGAGATAGAGTATATATCTTGTGAGGCTTTATCACTTTTCATTCTTGAGCTTATTAACTATTTTGCCATGATTGGGTTGCTTGGATGATTTTCACGAATGTCTTGACTCTTTGGATCTCTTCATGTTAGATGTTACCCATTCCTTTCATTCCTTGATGTTCATTGAGAAATATGTAAATGTTTGTGTTTGTCTCTCTTTGATATCCTTGGATTTTGTTCTTTATTTCATTTTTCCCAGGAGTGCAAAAGGCTAAGTATGGGGGCTTTTGATGTGCCATTATTTTCTCCTATTTCTTAACCCTTTTTGCACCATTTTAAGTACTGATTAATTTTAATTGTCAACATTATTATAGATGGGTTAAGACCGCAGTCCAAGCAGCTATTGGATGCTTCTGCAGGTGGGCAAATCAAGTTGAAGACCCCTGAAGAAGCCATGGATCTCATTGAAAATATAGCTGCAAGTGACATTGCGATTTTGAGAGATAGAGCCCACATTCCTACTAGAAAGAGTTTATTGGAGCTAACCTCTCAAGATGCATTGTTGGCACAAAATAAGTTGTTGTCTAAGCAACTTAAGGCATTGACTGAAACACTAAGTAAGTTGCCAACTCAAATTCATTCTGCACATACTTCACATGCTTCTGTTTTGCAGGTTACAGGATGTACCATCTGTGGGGGAGCTCATGAATCTGGATGTTGTATCCCTATTGAAGAACAAACCACTCATGAAGTCAATTACATGGGAAATCATCCCATAAACAATTTTAATGCAGGAGGATTTTCTGGATTCCAACATGGCCAGCAATACAATAAACAGCAGGGACAATGGAGGAACCACCCTGGAAATCAATTCAATAGAGATCAAGGTGGACCATCCACAAGGCCACAGCAACAAGGGCCTAGTCTCTATGATCGCACAATGAAGCTGGAAGAGACTCTAGCTTAGTTCATGTAGGTTTCTATGTCCAACCAGAAGAGCACAGAGTCTGCCATAAAGAATCTGGAGGTCCAAGTGGGAGAGCTTGCAAAGCAATTGGCAGATAGATCATCAAGCAGCTTTACAGCTAATACAGAGAAAAATCCCAAGGAGGAGTGTAAAGCTGCGATGACTAGAAGCAGAATGGCAATCCATGTGGACGAGAGTGAAGCTGAGAAGAAGATGAAGGAACATAAACCACAACTGGCACCTAAGCCAGCACTTGAACCTGTTTCTGATTTTGTAGAACTTGAAGAGATTAATGGGGAGGCTGAAGATGATAAGGAAGAAAAGACACCAATAAAAGAGAAAGAAGAAAAGAAGAAGAAAAAGAAAGAGAAAAAGAGAAAAAGTTGAAAAATGAAAAACAAAAAGAGAAAGTTGTTGATGATGAGATGAGGAGAGGCAAGAGTGAGGCAAACACTAAAAAGAAGAAGGATACCACTACAAATGAAGGCAAGGAAGTACCTTATCCTTTGGTACCTTCCCGGAAAGAGAAAGAAAGACATTTGGCCAGATTTCTTGATATCTTCAAGAAACTGGAAATTACTTTGCCCTTTGGAGAAGCACTTCAACAAATGCCCCTTTATGCCAAATTTTTAAAAGATATGCTGACAATGAAGAACCGGTACATCCATAGTGACAGAATTGTGGTGGAAGGCAATTGTAGTGCTGTGATTCAACACATTCTTCCATCTAAGCACAAAGATCCTGGAGTTGTCACGATACCGTGTTCCATTGGTGAGGTTGCTATAGGAAAAGCTCTCATAGACTTGGGAGCTAGTATCAACTTAATGCCTCTCTCCATGTGTCGGTGACTTCGAGAGCTTGAGATAATGCCTAGACACATGACCCTTCAGTTAGCCAATCTCTCCATCACAAGGCCATATGGAGTGATTGAGGATGTGTTAATTCAGGTCAAGCAGCTTGTTTTTCTTGCGGATTTTATGGTTATGGATATAGAGGAAGATCTTAACATCCCATAATATTGGGTTGCCCTTTTATGTCCACGACCAACTGCATAGTAGATAAGGGAAAAGGCAAACTAGAATTGAGCATGGAGGATCAGAAAGCCTCGTTCGACTTATTTGAAGCAATAAATCATCCAAATGATATGAAAGCTCGCTTTGATATGGACAAGGTAGAACAAGAAATAGAAACAGCAGCTACAGCCATGGCACTACATTCTCCTTTGGAAAAAGCAATGGTTAATCATGTAGAATATCTCACTAAAAAGGAGGAACATGAAGTGCAGACTTGCATCAAAGAATTGGAAAGTGCAGGAGAAATCTTTGAGGGACATTCTGCATTTGAGGAGTTGAAGAATAATAGGCAAATAGAAAAACCAAAAGCAAAATTGAAGACTTTACCCGCACATTTGAAGTATGTGTTTTTGGAGAACAATGACTCAAAACCATTGATTATTAGTAGCTTATTGAAGAAAACAGAAGAAGATTAGCTGGTGTAGATTTTGAAGAGACACAAAGCTACCATTGGATGGCACATATCTGACTTGAAAGGAATTAGTCCATCTTATTGCATGCACCAAATTAATATGGAAGTTGAATACAAACCAGTGAGATAGCCTCAAAGAAGACTTAATCCAATCATGAAAGAAAAGATGCGTAAGGAGGTGCTTAAGTTGATGGAAGCAGGTCTTATTTATCCCATTTCGGATAGTGCATGGGTTAGCCCTGTGCAGGTTGTCCCCAAGAAAGAAGGTAAGATAGTCATTAAGGATGAAAAAGATGAGTTGATATCCACAAGGACTGTCACCGGGTGGAGAATGTGCATTGACTATCAGAAGCTGAATGATGCCACCCGGAAGGACCATTATCCACTCCCTTTCATGGACCAGATGCTTGAAAGACTTGCCGGGCAATCTTATTATTGTTTTCTGGATGGATATTCTGGTTATAATCAGATTGATGTAGATCCCAAGGATCAAGAGAAGACTGCTTTCACCTACCCTTTTGGTGTATTCGCCTATCGGCGCATGCCCTTTGGTTTGTGCAATGCCCCAGCTACATTTCAGAGGTGTATGATGACTATTTTTTCTGATATGGTGGAAAAATGAATTGAAGTTTTCATGGACGATTTCTCTATTTTTGGGCCATCTTTTGAAGGGTGCTTATCAAATCTTGAAAGAGTATTAAAGAGACGTGAAGAGTCCAAACTAGTTCTCAATTGGGAGAAATGCCATTTCATGGTTCAAGAAGGAATAGTGTTGGGGCATAAAATTTCAGTAAGAGGGATAGAGGTGGACAAGGCAAAGATTGATGTAATAGAGAAACTACCTCCTCCCATGAATGTCAAGGGAATAAGAAGCTTCCTAGGACATGCAGGGTTCTACAAGCGATTCATAAAAGATTTCTCCAAAGTAGCCAAACCGTTAAGCAATTTGTTGAATAAAGATGTTGCTTTTGTGTTCAATGAAGAATGTATGAAAGCATTTAATGATTTGAAAACAAAATTAGTATCTACGCCAGTAATTACAACACCAGATTGGGGGCAAGAATTTGAGTTGATGTGTGTTGCAAGTGATTATGCTATAGGTTCCGTGCTTGGACAAAGGAAAGGAAAAAATTTTCATACCATCTACTATGCCAGCAAAGTTCTAAATGATGCATAGGTTAATTATGCTACCACAGAAAAAGAAATGATGGCAATTGTTTATGCACTTGAAAAATTCAGATCTTATTTGATAGGATCAAGAGTTATCATTTACACTGATCACGCAACTATTAAATATTTGCTCAACAAGGCTGATTCCAAACCCAGATTGATCAGATAGATCCTATTGTTACAAGAATTTGATTTGGTGATTCGTGATAAAAAGGGATAAGAGAATGTTGTAGCTGATCATCTGTCAAGATTGGTGAATGAGGAAGTTACAGCAAAAGAAGCTGAAGTGAGAGATCAATTCCCTGATGAATCATTATTTTTAATAAGTGAAAGACCCTAGTTTGCTGATATGGCCAACTTTAAAGTAGCAGGAATCATCCCAAAGGATTTAAATTGGCAGCAGAGTAAGAAATTTTTGCATGATGCTCGATTTTATATCTGGGATGATCCATATTTGTTTAAAATAGGAGCTGATAATCTCCTAAGAAGATGTGTGACACAAGAAGAGGCCAAGAGTATTTTATGGCATTTCCACAACTCTCCATGTGGTGGCCATTATGGTGGAGATAAGACAGCGACCAAGGTTTTGCAATCTGGATTCTTTTGGCCTACACTTTTTAAAGATGCTCATCACCATGTGCTACACTATGATCAATGTTAAAGGATAGGTGGTATATCTAGAAGAAATGAAATGCCCTTACAGAACATTTTGGAGGTTGAGGTGTTTGATGCTGGGGGATTGATTTTGTAGGTCCCTTCCCTTCATCCTATGGTAATGAATATATTCTAGTGGTTGTTGACTATGTCTCCAAATGGGTTAAAGCAGTGGCTACCCCCCATAATGATGCCAAGACTATGGTGAAGTTTATGAAGAAGAACATTTTCTCGAGATTTAGGGTGCCTAGAAGCAATGGACTTAATTGAAAGCATGATTGCTAGTGACATTGCCATTCTGAGAGACCGAGCCCACATTCCTACCAAGAAGAGTTTATTGGAGCTAACCTCAGAAGACGCTCTGCTGGCACAAAACAAGTTTCTATCCAAGCAACTAGAGACATTAACAGAAACACTCAGTAAGTTGCCAACTCAGCTTCATTCTGCACAAACTTCACATTCTTCTATTTTGCAGGTTGCAGGATGTACAATTTATGGTGGAGCTCATGAATCTGGGTGTTGTATCCCTAATGAAGATCAAATTGCACATGAAGTCAATTATATGGGGAATCAGCCCAGAGGCAACTTCAATACAACTGGATTTCCAGGATTTCAGAATAACCAGCAGTATCAACAGCAGAGACAGTGGCAAAATCACCCTAGTAACCAATTCAACAAAGACCAAGGTGGTTCATCTACAAGGCCACAACAGCAGATGCCAAGTCTCTATGACCGAACCACAAAGCTGGAAGAGACTCTATCTCAATTCATGCAAGTGTCAATGTCTAACCAAAAGAGCACCGAGTCTGCAATTAAGAATCTGGAAGTCCAGGTGAGCCAGCTTGCAAAGCAGTTAGCTGAAAGATCATCAAACAACTTTACAACAAACACAGAGAAAAATCCTAAAGAAGAGTGCAAAGTTGTGATGACTAGGAGCAAAATGGCGATTCAAGCCGAGGAAAGTAGAGCTGATCCGAAGGTGGAAGGATTTAAACAACAACTGGCTGATGAATTGGCGCTGGAACCGGTTGATGATTTCGTTAAACTTGAAGAAATTTTTGAGGAAGTATAAGGTGATGAAGAAGGAGAGATACCAATAAGAGACTGTCAAGAGAAAATAAAGAAGAAGGAAGAAAAAGAAAAAGAAAAAGAAACAAAAGAAGAAGAAGAAAAAGAAAAAAAGTTGAAAAATGAAAAACAAAAAGAGAAGATTGTTGAGACTGAGAAGAAGAAGGGCAAGAGTGAGGCTAATATAGAAAAGAAGAAAAAGGCTACTCCTATTGAATGCAAGGAGGTACCTTATCCATTGGTACCCTCCCAGAAAGATAAAGAGAGACATTTGGCCAGATTTGTTGATATTTTCAAGAAACTGGAAATTACCTTGCCGTTTGGAGAAGCACTTCAGCAAATGCCCCTCTATGCCAAATTTTTTAAGGATATGTTAACCAAGAAGAACCGATACATCCATAGTGACAGAATTGTTGTGGAAGGTAACTGTAGTGCTGTTATTCAACGCATTCTTCCACCCAAGCACAAAGATTTGGGAGTTGTCACGATATTGTGTTCTATTGGTGAGGTTGTTGTAGGCAAAGCTCCCATAGACTTGGGAGCTAGTATCAATTTAATGCCTTTTTCCATGTGTCGAAAACCTGGAGAGATAGAGATAATGCCCACACGCATGACCCTCCAGTTAGTTGACTGCTCCATTACAAGGCCATATGGAGTCATTGAAGATGTTTCGGTGAAGGTTAAACACCTTATATTTCCAGCTGATTTCGTTGTCATAGATATAGAAGAGGATGCTGACATTCCTCTCATTCTTGGCCGCCCATTCATGTCTAATGCAAGCTGCGTGGTAGACATGGGGAAGAAGATGCTGCAAATGGGCATAGAAGATCAGAAGATCAGCTTTGATTTATTCCATGAGGACAAAGATCCACCTAGCCAAAATGTCTGTTTTAAAGTGCATGTGATGGAGGAAAGGAAACCTGAGAAGAAAGTCCTTGAAGTAGGAACTTTGTTCGATCATAGATAACAAGATGATGCATTAAGCTAGTGACGTTAAAAAAGTGCTTACTGGGAGGCAACCCAGCTTTTCTTTCCCTTTTCTATTTTTCATTCTTATCTCTTGCATGTAATTAGGATACCTTGCTTGTGATTGTGATTAATTTTAGCTTGTTTAGTAATTAACAAGGGTTTTTAAGCTTGTGTGAAGAGATAAAAAGAAAAAGACTTAGAAATTTTTTGCAATTGCCTATCCGCTAAGCACAGACCTTGCGCTAAGCGCTCAGTCTTCATGTGCTAAGCCAAGCTTGCTCGTGCTAAGCGCACAGACCCCTGATTAGTTGACTAAATAGTTCAGCTAAGCGCACATCACTATGCTAAGCCCCACATCTTCACGGTAATTGAACCTTAACCAGTGGGCTTAGCATGGATGATGCGCTAAGCGCCACTTCTTCTTTGGAAAATTTTATTATAGCAGCGCTAAGCGCGCTATCCTACGCTAAGCCCTAGATCCATTTTGTAAATGAGTTTTTAAGCTGGGCTTAGCGGGACAAGAAGCGCTAAGTGCCAATCTCTTACAAGTTTTGAATTCATGGAAGTGCGCTTAGCGCGCCTGTTGCGTTAAGCCTGAACTACTCTCTGTAAGTTGAAGCTTGATGGTACGCTAAGCCTCACATATCAGGCTAAGAGCATATTGCAGAAAATTTTGTGTTGCAGAAAGCGCTAAGTGCAGCCTGCTGCGCTAAGCCCCAGATGCTCACTGGACTTTACCACTTCAAGTTGGGCTTAGCGTGAGGCTAGGCTAAGCGCTTGGGTTTTAAACTCAAACGTCACATGGGCATGCTAAGCGCGCCATACGAATTTCAGTTTTTAAAAAAACTAAAGGCTGAGGCACTTGGGTGTTACCCCAAATACCTTTAGCTTCTGCCTCTGTGAACCTTGAGAAAGTGTGTATTTCTGCTGCGTGTGTACTGCTTGTCTGCATCTTCTTTGCTTCATTTCAAGACCAATCCAAGTAAGTGGGTACATTTCCATTTTTATTTTTCATCGTTCAAACCTTAGGATAGATGACCTCTCATTTTCTTAGTTGTATGTTGTTAGGTTAAGGTTACTAGCTTTAGGGTTAGTCAATGCAGGATTTTATGTAACTTAGAAGCCCATTAGGGGCAATGTGGCTGAAAGGGGTGAAGACCCCTATGGTTCTATTTGGAAATTGCGACGAACGCGCTAAGCGTGCCTGCTGTGCTTAGCTTATTCATCACAACTGTTAAAATTTTGGATTTCCAGATGAACGCGCTAAGCGCGTTCATCCCTACTGATGAATGTAAGTGATGAGCCCACTAAGTGTGTCTATGCGCTAAATGGGACTAGTGTTCAGACATTAAGATTTTGAGAATTTTTGTTCAGCACTAAGCCTGACCTGTCAGGCTAAGCGCCACTTTGCTTCTGTAAGTTTTCCTTTGAATAAGGCTAAGCGCGTATGTGCGCCAAGCCCTTGTTGTGTGTTGACCTAAGCGTCCTGCTGCACTAAGCTCAACTCCTTCACCGTCTTTTAAGTTTTAGTAGTCAGGCTAAGCGCACCCTGTGCGCTAAGCCTGAGTGTCATTTTAATGAGGCCGAGCTAAGCGCGCCATGTTGCGCTAAGCTCCAACTCTTTTCGGTTTTGAAAATTGTAGACTTAGGCTAAGCTCATCTGTTGCGCTAAGCTTAATCGGCAGAAAAAATATCTTATGTGTCTTCAGGCTAAGTGCCAGTCTGCTGCGCTTAGCGCCTGAGTAAAATTTCATAAGGCGCGCTAAGCTCAGCCTGCTGCACTAAGCGCCCAGTCAAAATTTCAGTTTTATTTTTATGTTTTTGTGAAAATAACCTATGCTAATCTCTTGTGTTTTGTCTTATATTTTACAGATGGCATCCAATAAAAGGAAGGCTCCTTCTACACCTACCCAGGCCAAATTTGATAGATCTCAGTTCACATCTCAAGAAGCTTAGGAGAGATATACAGACATTGTGGTGCCTAGGAAGTTATTACCGGAGAGGAATGTGGTAGTTTATTACACTGAGTTCGACAAGTTCAAGGAGGAACTCGAGAGAAGACACTGGGATGAGAAGTTGACTGATTTTGCCGATGGCTGTATAGACATTGCTATTGTGAAGGAATTTTACATGAACCTCTATGACCCCAAGGATAAATCACCGAAGCAGGTGAGGGTGAGAGGTCATCTAGTGAAATTTGATAAGGATACTTTGAACACATTCTTGAAGACCCCTGTAGTTCTGGAAGAGGGGAAAATTTGTGTACTTATTCCATGTTTGCACTCCTGAGACCTAATCCTCAGGAGTTGGCTGCTAAGCTCTGTATCCCAGGGAGAGGATTCAAGCTAAATGCTGATGGGCAGTCTTTGAAGATACTGAGGAAGAACATGACCACTTTAGCTCGGACATGGAGCGTTCTTTCCTTTTCTAACCTGATTCCTACCTCCCACACATCTGATGTCACCTTGGACAGAGCCAAGTTGATTTATGGCATCATTATGAAGATGGATATGAATGCGGGGTACCTCATCTCCCACCAGATCTCTCTGATTGCACAACATGATACATCCAGACTTGGATTCCCTGCCTTGATCATAGTTCTATGCAAGGCCATAAGAGTCCAATCAGATTCTAGATCCCTGGAGAACTTCAGCCAGGAGCCCAACCTTCTCCTTCTGGAGGGGGTGGGGCCTCCGCAGCCCAGGAACCTGAGCCAGAGCAGCCAATAGCAGCAACAACAGCAGAGGGGGAGGATGAGCTCACCCCTCCTGAGCTCTTTTATTTTAATGCAGGTGTACTCATGGCTCAGGAGGAGGATGCTTCCATAGACCAGATCCCAGAGCCATCCCTAACACCCATACCTGATGATGCCATACCATCCGCACCAGCATCTGAGCTAGAGTAGCCTATCTCTTAGGATTCACCAGCTGCTCAGGTGTTGGATCTCAATGAGCATGCACATGAGCAACCACAGGAGCAGGACATTTAAATTTGTGCATTTTGAAAATTTTAGTTTATTTCAATTATTTTATGATTTATGTTCAGTCATTTAAATTTCAATTTTTATGTTTCAGTTCTTTAAATTTCCATTATTTAAATTTCAATACTTTGAGTTGTTTGCTTGTACAAAAAGCGTGTCTGGACAATGAACTGATTGAAAATGATATGCAGTGGGTTGTTTTGTATGAAATGAGTGTTTGAGAATGATTTGAATGAGCAATTGTATGATTTGAGTGGATTGGAATGATTAGATAATTGTTCTGATCAAGCTTGCAGCCATTAGAAGAGAATGAGCATGTGATTGGAATTATGACTGAAAATGTTAGTTAGTTTGCCAGATTGATTGTGAAGGAATGCATTAACCGTATCCCGGTGAGAGTGTGATCCTTGAATTTTGAGAGAAACGACTATCATTTAGTACTAATTTTTGCATGAATCTTTGAAGTATGGACTGAATGCATGAAATTGAGGATGATAAAGGCTATGTTTGATTGTGATAGCCACTTAGCCACAAAGCTGACCATGTGCTTGAATGATTTATCCCTTGCACCCAATTTGAGCTGAATGAATTATTGATTGATTGAACCCTAAGCCTATACAGTGTTATCTCCTGCTACCTTGACTTAGGTTGTAGGAGAGCATCATCCACAGGAAGTGTGGTTCAAAGCAAATTTGTCCTAAATTTGGGGGAGTAATTATCAAGGTAAATTTGTTCCAAATTTGGGGGAGGCACTGGATAAGAATTGAAATGGTCAAAGTAAATAGCATACACACAATATTTCTGTATATACATATAATGTATCTGTATATATTGTGTAAAAAAAATTGCAAGTACAAATGAAATTAATAAGTGTGTATGTTGCAAAGTAATGAAATGAAGCTGAGTGCCTAAATAAAAGGCAAGTATGGGGGGTGAATGAATGAAAAAGTGAAGGTTTATCTATGGATGAATGCTCTCCTAGAACCTAAGCTATTGAATCCTAGAAAATCCATGATTTGTTGGCAGCCTAACCCCATTACAAGCCTAGAAAGTCCTTCGGATTCGTTTTGTGTGTTCATTGCTGTATGATATGAGATGAAATGCAAAGGTTGGGACTTGTGTTAGTTTTTTATGATGGAATAAGCCTAAACACTTGAGCTCGAGTGAAACAATGACTATGAGGTTTTGGTTGATGATCCTTCCTTGATTTCTGCCATCCTTACTAGCTTATTTCAGTTGTGGCTCTAATGTGTATGTTCCTATCTTTGAAAAGTTGCATGTTTGTGAAAAGCAATTGATTGAAGCAGTCCATGATATTCAGTTCATATGGTTGAATTTCTCTGTGAAGCAAACACCATTTTGAGTTATCACTGTAGTTTGTCACTTGAGGACAAGTGAACTGTTCTTTCTTTGCTTAAGGACAAGCAAAACAGTAAATTTGGGGGAGTTTGTTAGTCGTCTTATACAACTAACTTTTGTATAGAAAGCATTTTCCAAAACTTGTATAGTTCCCCCAATTTATGGTTATTTTGTAGTGATTTTGTAAATAAATCTTGTTTTATTGTTAAAGTTGTCTCTAGAATATTTCCATTGGATTTAATGATGAAATATGTGCAATTTCAGGTGAAAAAGAGGCTAAGTCATAAAGTGCTAAAAGTGACAGTTGAGCTTAGCTCATCAGTGGGATAAGTGCGCATCCACCACTAAGTGCAGCTTCAGCGCAACAGAAAAATCTGGCAGAGCATCAATAACAAGGTCGCGTGCTAAGCGCAATAGTTGTCTTCAGCCAGGCTCAGCGCACGACTGGCGCTAAGCTCAAATCCACTTACTTGCACTAAGCGCGACGGTGGTGCTAAGCGCAATGTCGCGGATTCAGAGCTTATTTAAAGCATGTCTTGCGTAGCATTACGATACAAAATTTTAACAACACTTTTGCAGAGGATTCCAGAGCACACCATAGCGCCTATTTTGGGAAAAGAGCTCTGGAGGCAGCAAGAGGAGCAGCTTTTGCAAAGATACCTAGGTTTTGTAATCTCATTATTGTTAGAGTTTTTTTTGTAATGGTTGGCTAAAGACCCTTGTTGGGGATTTCTAAAGAACATCTGATGTAATTACTTTAATATCTAATTGATTGTGTTTCTTGTGTTCAATGCTTCTTTTAGTGCTTAAATTGTGTATGCTCTTGGTCTGATCAACCATTTGTGTGCCTGGTTAGGTGACTTTAGCATTTGGAAATGTATTGTTGCCTTAGAACTTGGATGAAGTAGAATTGAAACTTAGTCTTAAATGAGGGATCTGCGGATTAAGTTTTGGTTTCAAATATGCTATTACAATAATGATGTTTGGTCTAAGTCTAATCCAACAAGAGGGATATGAGGATAAAGCTTAGGCTAAATTAGTCTAAACTTTCGTAAGCTATTTAAGCTGAGTCTAGTCCAACAAGAGGGATCTGAGGATGAAGCTTGGATTGATTCAGTCTAACTGGGGATCGAGGTTTAGTAATTTAGGCTACATCATAGAACACAAAAGCATGATTAATTAGAGAAACATCTTTATATACATCAGCTGGTTTGTTAGAAAGACCCAACACCTTTACCTACTGCTGTCAATCTTACTTACTTGCATTTTTACTATGTTTAGCCTAGACTTAGTTTAATTTTGTTCTAAATCATCAATTATCAATGTTTCTTTCGAGAATGCCTTTTTTTTTAATTTAACCCTATCTAAGACTAGTTCCCTGAGTTCGATATTCGGATTCATCCGTTTTAATTTTAAATACTTGACGATCCGGTGCGCTTTCCGGCAAACCAGATTTCCCTTGAACATATTTGTATAAAGAAAAAGTGGACCAAAAAGTAACTGCAGGGGAAATCCAACAGCTTCCTTTCTCCTAGCGGGCATCCTAAGATCCCTTCGAACTCTTCTATGGTCGGTGCCAACTGAAAATCTCTGAAAGTGAAGCATCTGAGCGACTGGTCATAGTATTGAGCGAGGGATGCGATGGCTTCAACGAACACTTCTACCATGTCCAACTCCCAGATTTTCCCATACGCCTTGCTGAAGGCTTGATGTCCAACTTGATCCATCCGTTGTCCTAGTTCTCGCAAGCTGGCTAGTTCTAGGTTCTTAACTTTGACATGATAGAACCTCTTTTTAAAGGAGGGTGCTTGGTCCGACCCCATGTTTCCGGGAATGAAAATTTTGATGACCAATACTTCAACACCCTATCATAGAGGAGGTATGATGAATGCATCAGGGCATGTTTATGCTATGCATGACAAATGCATTTGTCTATGGACACAAGGTCTCAGAAGACCATCTCTTTCTTACCCATAATGCATTGGGTATCATGGTTCATTTGCAGACATTACCATGGTGCCAAATGCATGTAATTAAGAAAGGATGCAGACTTTCCGACTTCTCGTGCCAAAGATGACGAAAACAAATGCAAGACATGAGCAATGACACAGTATGAGTATGCATGTGGGAAAGTAATGACTAAAGACAACAAAGAGCATGTGGTTGGTAGCATAAAGAGAAACAAGCTAAACGAATGAGCATAATAACACAATGGCTTAATGCCAAAATGCCATGTGTGAACATAATAGCATGGTAAACACAAGAATGATGTACACAATCACGAGGTCATAAAGATATGCATGACTAGATCAAGGAAACAAAACATGGTGTGTTTGTTTTGTGTCCCTAATTTAGGAACCTAATGGAATGGATTAAAAGTTTTCTATTTAGTGAAAACTCCCAAGGGTGGTAGTACATAACTTTCAAAGGTTTCTAGAGGTATCATCCCCTTTGATATCAAACATTGCGGCGGTAGGGACTACCAGCAGCAACATATCACCAAAAGAGGAAAACTCTATATGAGGCTTCACTGTTATCAAGCGAGTCGGAGACCCAACATGACCACAGATCGACCTCCACTTCCTATGTCTTACACAGACCCGGGTATAGGGCCTAATAACTCACTGTGTGTGCAAAGGTGTAGGTGTCATGTGTGCATAGAACAAACAAAAATTTCTAATTATGCATGTAATAGGTAGGCAACCACATACCAAATACAAAAACACAGAGAAAAAAGGTATATAGATATGGACAAAACAAGAAAGATAAAAGGGAAAAGGAAAACTAAATAAAGAAGAACTCACGATAAACATTGCACATTGATCGAATGGCTTAACTCTCTAAAAAAATTCTCAGTGGAGTCACCAACTGTCGCAACCCATCCTTCGGCGGGAGGGCAAGGCGAGATAGAAAAGAGGCATCTTCCAAGAAGGAGAACGTGCGAAAGTCGCCGCCAATGTTTATTCGAGGAAAACGTTAGCAAAAACCAAAAAGAAAGGTCTGTGAATTTTGAAAATAAGGGTTCAGGAGTTGTTAACGCATTAGGAAGCTATTAGCATCTCACACGCCCGTCACAAGGGACGGTAGCCTTTAATCGAGGGTGCGCAACGTGGCTTCCAAATTGTTTATTTTCCTTTTTTGTATTTTTTTTACTTTTTGGGGTCGACAAGAGTGTTGTCCTTGATCCTACATATCCTCAAATGCAATGAGGAATTGAGACCTACGTAGTTCTTTAAAGTGAGAAAGGTGTGTGTTGAGTTGATTTTAGGCTTTTTTGAAAGATTCATTTTTAACTAACAAGAAAAAAAGACCGTTAAGGCGTTGGACCTTGAGCGATCTCAAGAGACTTTAATGAAAAGAAATTAAGTTATATGTTGATTTCTTCTTAGTTTTATTCATTAACTTTCAATCTCTTTAGAAAGATGATTTACGACACTAATGATCAGTTGAGGTTTACTTTACAAGAAGAAAAGGGATTACTGATGATAGAAAAAGGAGATGAAGATGCACAAAACAACAAAGCGGACCCCTAAGGGTGCATAGACCGTATCCAAATCCTTAAAACAAATACTAACCGAATGATGAACGAAGAACGATGTAGAAGTCGATTAAGGTCACAATTCGGTAGCGCCTCAGCCTCGTTTTCTCTTCTTTCTTCTTCTTTTCACTTCTTTCTCTCAAAATCTCTCAATGCTGAACCTTGGAACCCTTTACTCGGCCTCCCTCACGCCTATTTATAGCAAAAAAGGGCACTTGGTGGACTTAGAGCTCGCCCAAGCGAGCTGGTTCCTTCAGCCCTATCCAATTTGGGGGCCTAGGCGAGCCAGAGGGTAGCTTGGGCGAGCCAGGGTCCAAAAAATTGCCTGGAATGACCCTTTTGCCCCTCCCCTTGGGTATTTTCCGCATCCTTGACCAAAACATCGAACGATCTCATGCCTTGTGCAGAAACTGGTGTCAAACAATACCTTTCGGTTAGCGAGAATCAAAACATCAGCAAATGATAGTTCCCGAACGAAATTACGGTCTGACAACTAAAAATAGTGAAATTCAAATAAAGTAAAAACTTATCAAAATGCATAAGAAAAATTATAAAGGCTAAAATAGCAAACTCCGGTAGTTACTTCTTTCTCAGCCAACTCCATTTAAGAAGTCCACATTCTAATGTCATTCATATTTAATAATTTATTTAAATGAACAGTCTATAAATGCATTTTCAATGCATATGGTATGGCAACAACCATAGGTTATTGCTTCCTGAACCTCTCATTATTTGAAAAAAAATAAGTGAACGGAAAAATATGCTCCTCACCATCAGAACTTAACTTAGGCTTCTTCTTTCTTTTATTCTGCTCTACAACACCTCCTCTTCCCCCCTCCTCGCTGCCCCTGCACCCCTGCAACTCCATTGGCTTCCTACACCTCTTGTTCTGCTTGTTCGTGAGTAGAAGGAGTCTGAGATCACCTACTTTGACCATTTTTTTCAAAGAGGTAGTTGTATGACTTCGTCCTCACTACTAGAAAAATGCTTTTCTACGACGGTTATTTTGAACATTCAAAGACGATTTTGAACTGTTTGTGAAGGCAATGTCACGAAAAGTTTTGACTTTCCACGACGGTTCTTAAAAGAATATCTTAGAAAGGCTATCTAAGACGGTTTTTAAGCAAATAACTGTTTTAGAATGGTCACACTAAAAACTATCTTAGAATATATTTTTTAAAAAAAAATAAAAAATTAAGATTTCTAAGACGATTTTTGGAAAAACATTTTAGAATGTCTATAATCTAAGATGATTTTTCAAAGAACCGTCTTAGAATTTTAAAAAAAAAATTAAAATATATCAACGATTTCTAGATGATTTTTCCAAAAACCATCTTAGAATGTAGACATTTTAAGACAGTTGTCACACCCTAATTTTGTCCGGGGACCATTGTTTGTTGGCATGCGACTTTCGCTTGACCACCTCAAAATGTTTAACACCCATCCTTGTGGAATCCGTAAAGTTCTTAGATGTTTCGAGAAGAAACCGGTCAAAAACACAAAAATAGGAGTGTATTTAGCAAAGTGGGGTGTATGTAAATAAATTGTTACACTCTAATTTCATCCGAGGACCATTGTTGATCGCTTCGGAAGGCTTAACACTCATCACGGTGGAATCCGTAAAGTTTCGTGAGATTTCGGAAAGAAAACGGCCAAAAACACAAAAATGGGGGGGGTGAACTTGTCAAGATAGGGGTGTAAATAGCAATTCGAATCTAGGCTCTTCCATAACATTTTGAAAATTGGTTTGCTTAAGGAGGAAGTAACTGGGCGGCAAGCTAATCCATGTTGTTGAAAAATGGTTTTCGTGGCTTCCGTAATGCTTCCGTAAAATTTCCGAAAATCTTGGATAAGCATATTTCACTTAACATTGGGGAAAGGGAAGATAAAAAAAAGATGAAAATCAAATCCGAAACACTTCCATAAGGCTTCCGTAACTTTTCCGTAAAGTACGAAAAGTGGGGTGAACTTAGTAATTGGGGTGCGCTAAGAAATCTTCCTCAAGAAGCCTTTGGGCGGCTAGCACCTCTCTTTTTCCCTATAAATAGGGGAGGGGGCTGTTTCAAATATATTCATGACCCCTAAGCTATGCATTTTGCCTATTTTGGGCAAAAAACACGTTTTCGTGAAAAAAAATCAAGTCGAAGTGCTTCTGTAACGCTTCCGTAAGCGATTTTGTGGAAATTCTCCATCGTTTTTCATCATTCTTCATCGTTCTTCGTTCGTTCTTCAGTCTTCAATCGGTAAGTTCCCGAAATCGAATCTTTTAATTCATTCTATGCATCCTTAGTGGTCCCTACTTGTTTTGTGTACTTTCACTTTAATTTCGCTTACTTTCAGTTTTCTTTTCTTCTGCTTTAACGAGATTTTTACCGTTTATTTAAGCCATTTTCTCACCTAATAAATGATAAAATGAATTTCAACCGATCATTTGTGTTGAAATCTTGTTTAATCACTGTTAAAACAAAATCTAATCGATCGTTCATGCTGTAACCACGGTTAAACCAAAAAAAGGCAAAATAATAATAAAATAGTCAAAATATCTTGAAAAATAATGATAAAATAATCAAAATATCTTTGAATAAAAGAATTAAAAAATCAATCGGACGTTTTTCTTTGGAAGTTTTCTTGAATGAATTGAGTAATAACCAAAGTGAAACTAAGGCTAAAATCAACTCACAAATCAAGTTTCATCCGCAAAAGTCACTCAAAACCATTTTAAGGTCCAACGCCTTAAACGGTCTTCTTTGCTTTTATCGGTTAACATGGACCATTCAAAAGCATAAAATCAACACATAACTTTACCGCTTTTGCAAGAACTACGTAGGTTTGATTTCCTCATCGCAATTGAGGATACGTATGAGCAAAAGCCTCGCTTTTGTCAACCACCCAAGGAGATCGTTAATGGTTCAACGCCTTAACATTTCTCTACTTTCAAAAACCAAGAGATCGTTAATGGTCAAACGCCTTAACGTTTCTCTCCTTTCAAAATCAAAAGATCGTTTAATGGTCCAACACCTTAAATGACCTTTTGTTCGATTAAAATATATCTTGCGAAAAAAGATAAAAACTACTTAACCAACGTTTAGTTCTCAAAGAACTACATAGGTCTGATTTCCTCATGGCAATTGAGGATATGTAGGAGCGAGAGAAACACCCTTGTTGACCACAAAAAAGATAAAAAATACAAAAAGACATAAAAAGACATAAAAACATAGAAAAGGGAAAAATACATAAATTTGAAAGTCATATTTGCACACTTGATTGAAGGCTGCCGTCCCTTGTGACGGACGCGTGGAGTGCTAATACCTTACCCGTGCGTAAAAATAACTCCCAAACCTTTCATGCTTAAAGTTCGTAGACCACACGTTGATTTTTCCGACGTTTTCCTCGAATAAACGTTGGTGGTGACTCCGCGCATTTTCCTCCCATGGAAGACGCACCCATGAGCCCCACGTCGCCCTCCTACCGAAGGGTAGGTTGCGACAACGGTTTTTCAGAGAACCATCTTAGAATGTTTCTTTTTCTAAAAATAATATATTGAGTATTCTCTAAGACTGCTTTCCCAAAAAACCATCTTAGAATGTAAACATTCTAAGATGATTTTTCAGAGAAACTGTCTTAGAATGTTTTTTTTAAAAAAAATATATTATGGAACTTATTTATTTATCTTATTTTAAAATTTACATAAATTTAAAATATCTATGAAAAAATGTGCTATACATGTAGAGATTAAATTAAAAAGGCACTACACGTATAAAAATTATGTTAATCTTATTTTTAGTTGAACCAATAAAAAGTGGTCAAATGTATTTCAAATTCATGTAAATATATCTATTTTTTAGTTCTTGTAATATTTGTAAGTATAATTTTTATGTATTTCAATAGTATATAATTTTTCACACTATCAATTAATGAAAATTAGCATTATTGATAAAAAAAAATGCAAACACAAAGTAGAGGAATGTTAAAAATGTTTCCTTCTTCGGTAGGCACATGATTAACTTATTAAAATGTTTTAGACATGACAATTCTTATTTATATCATGCAAATAAAGCTTAAGGTAAAGGCACTACCTTCTCATAAAAAAATTCTAAATGTCCATGAGACTGCTTACAGGTCCTATGAGAAAAAAAATCAATATAATAATGAGCAAAGGATATATTTTTAAATGAATTGTTTAGAAAGAGTTTTTATTTTGAGAGTGAAGGTCCTTTAATTCAATAAATATATGTCATGTGAATCTTGCCAATGCCCTGTATTCGTATGCTATATGTGTTGAAAAGTTACAATAATTTAAAAATATAAATTTCACACATCAATTAATTTAAAAATATAAATTTCATCTCATTTTATTATTAACTTTTCTTCTATTTCAACTCAAAACGAACAGGTCTAAGTAATCAAATCAAATATCATATTTCCAATACCTAAATTAAAATTATTCAAATTATGGAAACATGCCTTGAAGAAATTCTGAATCTTGAACGTGAATTAATGCACTAAATGGAAAAAAAATGTTGCCAATTCATCTTAATTGATATATATTGTCACTAACTTGGCTGTGCAAGCAAGGAGTAGGTTATTTCATGCATCCCGGTCCTGTGACAAACTACTGCTCCTTGCTTCCCTTCAACTTTACATGCATGCTAAGTGAACCTCTTGGCCAATTTTAACTACAAACAGAGGCAGCAGACCAAGGAACTTCCAAAAAAGGGAGAACAATAATTACATCAAATAAAGAGAAGTTATGAGATATTTTGTGAAATTTAAATGTAAATTAGTAGCAAAATATGTAGTATAAGTCAAACTAAGTGACAATATATATTCTAAAGATTAAAATAATATGCCCCATAAGAATTCCTCTTATTGTGAAGGGATAGTTACAAATATGAAATATAAGGTAGAGAGGAAAGGAGAAATGTTGATAAAAAGAGTGGATGGATGAATCTTTAAATATTCAGCATCTAAAAAGTTTTGTTGAAGCTAGAAACAAAACATGTCAACATTCTATCTTGTAAGTCAAGGAAAAATACCTCTTTATCTTGTTCTGTATTTTCCTTTTCAAGAAACCTTATCCGACTTAGTGCAGTGGAAAAGTTAAATTAGAAACAAAAAAATTTGACCAACTTTTTGTGTAAAAATCATTTTAACTAATATAATCTTTTCATCTCCACATCATTGACTAATCAGGTTTTATGAGAGTGAGATTCTTTCAATGATGTTCCAAAAAATTATGATAGCACGAAAAAATTTTACACCTACAGTTGATCAAGATTAAACTATAATACATATCGAGGAAGGGATAACAGCTCTAACCTAGATATTTGCTCATCAGTTTGATCACTAGTGCTTTATGAACAAGCATTCTTAGGAAAATTGTCAACTAACAATAATCTCTCTTTCAAAGCTTGGAATTCCATTTTAAGTGAATCACTAACTAACCAATGTGTTCTCACCTCCTCATCTATTTCATGTACGTAAGACCAATGCATTCTAGTCAGTAAGAAGCTAATAAGTAGAAGACCAGTTCAATTATGCTTCTGAGACACTCTAAGCAACCAGCATGAAAGGTAGTGTTATTGAACATTAATAATATTACTGAACTTCACCACTTTGAATTACTTCCTTTAAACTTATTATGTACACAGGGAATCATACATGAAACTAACCTTTTAGTCTAAAAAATTTATAAGAAAGCAAACAAGTTAAGCATTGAGGAAAGGAACTTTTGGCTCCAATTTCCTAGCTTGCATACTTTCCAAGAGTTCTCTGGGAGAGTAACAATTACATAATGTACTTTAGCTAAGAGCATGTTCCCAATCTTTTGAATCAATTAAAAATAAATAGATGAATTTTGTACAATGTAATGCATGATTAATGTATGCCTCCCAATTTATTAATTAGTCTGCCAGAGGACCAGATCCAAAGGATAGTCTTCCTCATGAAGCTAACATTATGAAACCCAATTTGGTAGCTCCTAGAAATTTTATATGGGCACATCCAGATATGGCAACCAATCTCTGCGAGTAAAATGGTAAGAAAAACATTAGAGACTTGATGAGGCAAAATCATATGCCATGATAAATGCTTGGGATATTAAAGTGGACATTAGGAAACTTCAGGAATCAAATACTGGGAATCTTCAGCACCTGCAATGACTAACACTAGAATGTCTCCTATAGCTTGTAACAATGATTCAGCATTTTTAGCCGAAAGGATGGTTTCAGACGACAATTTACTAATCTCGTGAAGTCCATTATCCCATCCTTCAACAGATAGTGGAGCCTATACACATATCATCCCATCCTTCAATAGATAATGGAGCCTATACACATAACAATGGTCACATATAGCACTAGTTAATAAATTTTTTAATCCAAAAACACGCTCAATAGAAGTTATTCAATATAAAACATAAAAAATAAAGAAAATTGTATATTTATCCATTGTGCCTAACTATGTAAATAAAACAAAAACCAAATTTTGGGTGTTCTTAGGCACTAAATTTGTTATTGCTCATTGGGTGATTTCGGTAGAATCGTACCAAGCTCGCCGATTCACCACTTGGGTGATTTATGTTCTTAATAGAGGGCGAACCAAATGCTTCTTTCCATGTGAGGTATGCAAAAGTATTCTTGCAAAGGATGGAACCACTTCCTTGACAAGCTAACATTTAACAATACAATCCCCTTCAAATTAACCAGAATGGACACAAAACAGTAAGAAAAACAATTGACAGAAAGGAGCACAGAGTCACAGTTCCAAGGTAAGGACCATGCGAGAGAGCAGGATCATCACAAATGGAATAAACACCTACAATCACAAGAGAAAAACAAACAAAACATGAGAACTACACTACCCAACATGCAAAGATTATAACCCCATTTTATACAAGCACTTCATTCTACACAATAATAACTATTTATTTTATCCATAAGAGTGACAAAAAAAGGTAACCCCGCAATTTTCGATAAACTCAAACTTAAACTCTATCATTTTAGGTAGAGCAACTGACGGTCCTGACATCGACGGTGCACCATGCTCCTGTTCGTCGGGGGACTCAACTCGAAACCCTGCGTGAAGCTACTAGCAAAGGCCGGCGTGAACTTGGATCATTGCGACCAGAGTGGCAGCCTTACGGTGTTACACATGGCGGTGGGATATGTGAGGCCCGACATGGTGAAGGTTTTCCTAAATCTCAATGCATATCTCGAGGTGGCGGATGACCATAGGAGAACGATGCAGTTCGGGCATAGGATTGTACTTGAAGG
Organism: Glycine soja; assembly: GCF_004193775.1. Lineage (NCBI taxonomy): Eukaryota > Viridiplantae > Streptophyta > Magnoliopsida > Fabales > Fabaceae > Glycine > Glycine soja. The sequence continues at coordinate 13,680,642 of NC_041021.1, forward strand.
AGTGATTAAGATTTTGGAAGGGGAGGTATTTGAGTATGCAGAGGTGCAGGAGATTCTTGAACGGAGAGGGAAGGGTGAGAATTTGGAGTACCTTGTGCGGTGGAAGGACGGCGAAGCAAACGAGTTTGTAGCAGAGGATTTGTTGGCCTTAAGTATAGAGAGTGAGAGGGAGAGTGAGAATATAGAGAGGCATGAGAGAGTAGAGGGAGACATCAAATATTAAAAATTATGGAAAACCTTATAAACCGTCTTAAAATGATAACCTTCTAAGACGATTTTCGCAAAACCGTCTTGGAATGATAACCTTCTAAGATGGTTTTCGCAAAACCGTCGTAGAATGGTTGTATTTATTTATGAAAATGCCATCACATTTCTTTGTGAGATGATTTTTCTATCAATTGACGTAAAATCAAAGTCCTAGAAAAGCATTTTATATAGTGCCTTTTCCTTCTTTTTTTTCCTATTTTCGGATAGCTTGATCTGGTTTGTGTTTTGTTGTATCCGAATCAAGCAATCTGTAATTGGGCAAGCAATTGTCACTTTTCCCTTTTGTTTTTCTATTTTTTGTAACATTTCTAGATAAATTGATCAGGATTGTGTTTAGTTGTATCCAGATCAAGCAATTCATAATTAGACAAAGAAATCCATAAATATATTCTAGATTGCATGATCTATAATACACCAAATGATACGGATCATGCAATCCATAATAGATTTATGGATTGCTTCTGTAACATTTCCGGATAGCTTGATCCAGATTGTGTTTGGTTGTATTCGAATCAACCCATTCGTAATTGGACAAGGCAATCCAGAAATCTATTATGGATTGCATGATCCATATTGCACCAAATCTTACGGATCATGCAATCCAGAATACATTTTCGGATTGCCTTGTCCAATCACGGATAACTTGATCTAGAATAATGTAAGTCAATTCGGAAATCAGTTTTGGATTGACTAATCCATAACTTATTGTAATATTACGGATCAACCAATCCATAACGCATTTACGAATTGACTTACATTAATCTGGATCATTTGTTTCATAATTTTATTTAGGAAATTTAAATGTAAATTGATATTGAGGAAATTGTTCTTTTAAAATAGTATTTAGCAACCTATATTTGTAATTTTAATTGATATTTAGAAAATTATATTTGTCATGATAGGTTAATTGATATGTATGATATTGTAATAGTTAGGATAGGTTAATCACGTTGACTTTGACTCTGATTACAAATGTTAAAATGTCTCAGACTTCACAATATTTAGACTAACTTTAAAATGTGTTGACTCTAACTCTGATTATTGTACGTTCATCTTATCGTTTATGCAGTTATGCCACATACAACAGGTGGTGACCGCACCAGACCTACTGCATTTGTACGTAGGCGTGAAAGATGTGCAGTTGTAGATGAGGAGCAAGAGATTTATGAAGGTCCTGAAGGTGTTGCACCTGACAATGTAGTGTTTGGTGGTGGACCCGAGGAAAAATCAATCCTTATTGAATATGCTAATCACGTGGCTTGTAAACTGTGGGATGGCTTAGTATACCAATAACAATAATCTAATATTTAATTTTTTTGTTAGTTGATTTGTATTTCATAATGGCATATTCAAATATAAATTTTTGTAGGATCGTGGAGAGTTAAAGCTAGTACCACATGAAAAGAAGTTGAGGGATTTGGGCCACCCCATAAAGAGATCATGGGAGTGGTGCAGGATTTGGGGTTACTTCCATTGATAGAATATAGTTATGAAACCGTTGACAAGGGATTTTTATCTGCTTTTGCTGAGAGGTGGCATTGTGAGACCAACATCTTTCATTTGACTATAGGAGAGATGACAATCACACTTGATGACATGTCATCATTGCTGCATATTCCTATTGTTGGTGTTTTTTATAGTTACCCATGCACGTCTAAAGAAGTGGCTAGTGCATTGTTGATGGCTTTTGGGTGTGGACAAGGAGGATGCATTTTTGGAGACTAAACAATGTATACGGGAACATGTTTGCCTATCTTGGTTGCGAGCCGTTTATGCAGATAGGTGTAGGAATGAGCAGTGGGACTAGGTTGCTAGACCTTACTTGTTGCACTTAGTGGCATGTTCAATTTTGTTAACAAGAGTTGGACACAGACCAATGTGTCATTCTTACACTATTTTTGTCACCTTGATTATTGTGGGGGATACGCATGGGGAGCAGGTGCACTTACATATTTGTATAAGCGGTTGGGTGATGCAGGTTTTGCAAATACAAAGCAACTTGATGGTTATGCAATTGTATTGCAGGTAATTATTACTATTATGGTAACCTTAAATATAGAGAATTTAATACTTGATAATCAATCGTTACTTTTGTTATTGTTGAAACAAGCATGGATCTATGAGCATTTTCCTACTATTAGCTAGAGGAAGGTGAATGGAAAATATACAAAGGGATTACCACAAGCAAGTCATTGGACAGTTGGTAGAAGATTATTATTGTTAGTCGATTATCGATCAGCACTGAATGAGTCAACCACAGATAAAGTGCATTGGATGCCATAAAAGGAGCATCGCGTTGTTCGTCACCTTGAGATGTTGTCACTATTTTCTGAATATATTAGGTTGGGGTTAGACATGCATTTACATTTTCCTAAGAGAGTATTGCACCAATTTGGCTATACTCAGACTATTCCTCAACACCCATCTATGTTTACAACGGTACAAATATCCACACAGAATGTCGACGAGAAGTGGTTGAATTTTGCATACCACTTGATCAGGTCAAATGAGATGACTAATGGGCCCTCATGTTGTGCTGCAGGTTACATGTAGTGGTATTTTAGGATCTCGCATCCGTTTGTACTCTCAGTTAATTGCATCAAGTGGTTTGTTACCCCATTGTATATATCGCTAGTTCACAACAATCTTTGTCAACACCAACAAACTTAACTCGATCCAATTCATCTTCAATATGATTCACAACATACCTTGAAACAAATATGCACAAACTCTTATACAACGTTATATTATGACTATGACCCACAAAATGAATACTTTTCTCAAATGAGGCTTTAATTTCAGTATACTACAATGTGATCAAGTTGTTCATGGCATCCCAACATTTATATAAGTCTCTCATGCTATTCTGAATCAACCTCTTTAACCTCCAATGTGCAAACTCAACTATGTTAGTCAACAAAGTTCACATTAGTTTCAATATATTACACTTTGCCAAAATAAGTATATGAAGTAAAATACATGTTGTTTGTTATGTTCCCTAAGTGCATACCTTGAAACAAATTTGCACAATCTCTTATACAATGTTATATTTTGATTGTGAACCACAAAATGAATACTCTTCTCTAATGAGGCTTTAATTTCAATATACTAGAATGTGATCAACTTGTTCATGGCATCCCAACATTTACACAAGTCCCCAATGCTATTCTAAATCAACCTCTTTAAGCTCCAATGTGCAGACTCCTTAACCGACAAAGTTCACATTAGTTTCAATATATTACACTTTGTCAAAATAAGTATATGAAGTAAAATACCTGTTGCTTATTGTGTTCCCTAAGTGCATAACTTTATCCATCCATACTTTTACAAAACATTCCTTGTGAGGGATCAACCATGTATTCTTCACATACTCAACAAAGTACTCCCATGGTGAACATACAATTCCAAACATCTTGACACGCCCCTTATACTCAGACTGACTAGGGTAATCTTTAACACTACCCGGTGCATCCATGACTTGGTCCCATGCCTCTTTGGGAGAAATGTAAGTCTTGCATTTCACTTTGACATTTTTGTCAATGTGAAATTGGCGCAATAAACTACTAGCTTCAGTAAATACATATTTCACTGCATTCATCAAGGCTAAATCTCTATTAGTGACAATCACTTTAGGCAATCCATCAACATTGAAAAAGTCCTTTTAGTTTCTAAAGTGCCCAAAAAAAGTTATCCTCTCATTCATCCTATACAAAAGCCTTAGAAAATGTCATTCCAATAGGAGTCACACCAAAAATCTCAAATGATGGTAGTCTATATCTATTAGTTTTGTAGGTATTGTTCATCCTTCATGATTTAGTCAACCAACATATGGATGACCAACCAATGACTCCGATAAATCATGATTATGCGCCTCACAAATTAACTTCAATATCCATCATTCATCATCCTTCAATGGTCTTCCTCTCAGCCTAAAGGGCAGTCACACTTTATAGTTCCACTCACTGTGGTTTGTAAGTCTTTTTTGTATTGCCTATACTTTCCACCCCTTTCACAGGCCAACACAATAAATATCTTTCATGCAGGTTGTCTATTTGATGTATCTGATCTCAAAATGACAACAACAAAACCCATTTCAATAATTCATCTTGAGTAGCAAAAACCTATATACAAAACATACAACATCAATATGCCAATGTACAATATTTTCAATGTATTATAAACAAAAAACAAACACAACAATTACCTATGTAGTTATGAATGCTTCACTACAATCAACAATTTTTCTTGTCTCTTGTCCATAATGAATATAAATATCTTCATCTATCCATGCCAGCACCCATATGCACTTCATCTAACATCTTCCTCACATAATCGTCCTCCAGATAAACCTTTCAAAAGTAAAAAAAGTAAGTTATTGGACAAAAATTATCCAACATATTCAAAATATTATAATAGCCTCAATTTATAATTAATAACTAAAATTAATTAAAATACCCTAAACCAACCTTCAAGATAACACAATCAGGTGAAAAAAAAACTAAACAGGATTGACTAATCTGGAACTTGAAAACAACAATTATGGATTACCTGATCCATAATTATTTTCAGACTAGGCAATCCTGAATTGTTGTTTGAAGTTCCAGATTAGTTGATCCAGTAGTAACAATATAAAAACTGAATTCGAATAAAAAAAAATCTAGAATTATTATTACACAATTTCGGATTGATTGATCCAAACTTATTAGGAAATAAAAATAAATTTTGGATCAAAAAATCTAGATTCGTATAAGAAAAAATCCAAATTATCTCAATTAAAAAATTATGGATTTTTTAAAAGTGGGAGACAAAATGTCTCAATTAAAAATAGGGGATTAAAATTATGAACTTTTTAAAAGTAGTGGGTGACATATCTCAATTAAATAATAATTAATTTATTAGCCAACCCAATTTTGTATCCTTGGCCTATGTCCAATTTGTCATTTGGGAACCAACATCGGGGTCTAGGGTTTCTTGCATTCCTTTCTTTCTTGTTAAAGTTCCTTTTTGTCTTCCATTGGTGGTGGCCAAAAGCATTGCTTTCCTAACTTCACAAATGGAAACCCTTCAACATTCATTAATAAATCCTATTGTATCCTTGATTAGTATTCACAAGATGAAAACATAGATCAAATCATTAAAAGTCTGCTTAAACTTCATATAAGTAATACAATTCCAACATTTGTCACGCTCAACATAGGCATTCCCAGACTTAGGTTTGGACTTGGATTCTTAGAACCATCCAAGTGATACTTAGTGTTGTTGCGCTAGGGTTACAAACTTACTTTCTCAAGCTCTCATGCTTAATACTGGTGTAAGCCCCCCTTAGCATGAATGTGCAGTAATTGGGAATCCCTCTATGAAAGTCTAGTCTCAGTGCTTAGTGGATGGTGTTGAGCTTAGGTTATCATGCTCATGGTGGACTAGGTCACACTTACCATGGAATGCAAGGACATAGAATCACTCATTTCTTGAAGTTCTTCGCTTAGTGTCATAAAAAAATACTTAGCTTGTATGCTAATGCATTATGTGAACCATGCCACACTCAACACGAAAGCCCTGGGCATCCACCCCAAGCCTCACAAAGCTTATGCTCAATATGGATGCACCACTCTTAGCATGAATTATGTTTTTTTGTATATCATAAGGTGTGAGATTTTGCATTCCCATGGTTGTAATGCTTGTAGCATCAAATCCCCATCAAAGAACTCATCAATCATGCAAATCATAGAAAATCCCAAATTAACCAAATATGGTTCAAAACTTATTTACCCCTAAAATGAACACCAACAACATATATCAAGATGGGAAAAAGGAATAAGATGGAAAAGGAACACTCAAGACGTGTTCAAAGTAAGTGTGGGTGTCTCCTTCTATTCCTCTCTCCTCTTTCTCCTTTTTTTTCCTTATCTTCTCTTTCATCTCTTTTAATAGTGAAAATATGTGTGTGAGGGCTGAGTGAGTGTCTTAAAGGGGTTTGGTTTTAATAGTGAAAATGTGTGTGTAAGGAGGCAATTTCTTTGGCCCATGTTAATTTGGGTGAGTACCAGTACCTCAATGAATATATTTTAAACATATATATAAATAAACTTTACTAAATCATAGGTATTTGTAGTTGAGTTGATCATATAATTGTTTATTTCGTGGAATTGATATAAACTTGAATCATATATAATACATATTTTTATAATAATTACATTTAAAAGAGGATAATATTTCTTTTTGGAGACAAAATTTGCACATAGTGTGTGTGTTGACAAGCATTTGTTTACATACACTCGTTCAATAAAAAAAGCATGTAAGAAAGGCACACCATAAGTATTAAGGCAATTATAGTTATAACTTGTTAGCACTCTTATGTCATTTGTGAATGCTAAGTTTGTTGGTTGACAACTATTTTAGCTTATGTCTTTCGAATGGGCCATACATAACTCAACTTAATTGCTGAAATAGAAACAAATCCACTTGAGACACAATGGGGGAAATTGCCCCCACAAACTTTTAAAACCATCTCAATGTAATATACAAGTGCAATTATAAATTGTTCTTGTAATATGAAATTTAATATAAAAATTTTATTTGGATTTTCAATATATATATATATATATATATATATATATATATTTAATTTATAATATAAGTATTGTCCCAACAAAATTTTGTATGTGAGTATTGCCCCCACAACATAATATTTATGGGTCTATCATTGTGTCAAAAGCGCCCAAAAGGAGGGCCCAACATGGAAGGCTAATCATCAAGACAAAATTTTGAATATAATGGGGGTGATTCCTAGGCAAGGTAAGAGGCACCTAGACGAATTATAATCACTTTCCCTAAAAACATTGTGAGTGGGTAGTAATTTTTCTGGGAAATGACTAACAGTTGCAAACCTTTTAAATATATATATATATATATATATATATATATATATATATATATATATATATATAGGGATCCACTTACTCCAAGGTTAAGTTTAAGAAGTTTCTCCCAATTTGGACCTTTATCTTATTGTCTGTTTGTTTCCCTAATTTTATGTTTGTTCGAAATTTAAATGTGCTACCAATTTGTTTCTTTTTGTGAGACTTACAATTTCTCTCATAATTAAATTTTTAAAAATATATTTCGACATGAATGGGCATTGAGCGACCATCAAGAAGAGAGGATCCAAGTTGGAACAAGATAGTGATTATATTGCAATCGACAATTCAAGATGTGGTTTTTTGTTCATAGTGGACTAGGTCGTGGCGTCTTGCACTAGGTAGTTATGGCAGTAGAGCATAATAGCCAGGGGCGTCTCGAACTAAGATGTGATGACAACACAACAGACATGGTGATGGCGTCAATAGACAGAGCTACTAGCTTATTTGTGGGAGAGAAATAACACTACAAAAAGAGTTGCATGATTGTTTGCTCAAGATCACCTAGTAGTAGGGTTGAGAAGAAGAGGTCATGTGTGAATAATTAGTTATTTATGTTGGGAAATATGTCTGACATCTTTAGTTTTTAGAAAAGAATAATTTAATTTATCTTTTAAGGTTATTTGTTTTAAATCTTTATGATCTCTTTTAGAATTAAAAAGGATATTATCTTTCCTAAGATATTATCTAGATTTAAAGATATTATCTTTCTTAAGATATTATCTAGATTTAAAGATATTATCTATATTTAGGACTTGTTTCCTTTTTCATATTATGATTTTCGATCTATAAAGATGAGTTTCTTGATATTAAAAAAATCAGCCACTTGAAGAGGGGGTCACTCCACCTCCCAATTGGAGAGAGGGGTAATGCCAATGGGTTTCCAAGTTCCGCAAAAACCTGTTAAATATGAAAATGAGTTTGACAAGTTTCACAAAAACTTGTAACATGAGTTTGACAAGTTCCACAAAAACTTATAAGGATACACAAGTTTTCCTTTCATAAAAACTTGTAATGATTAGGAATTTAAATATTGAGAAGCTCCTTACATCCTCCATACAAAATATCTCCTTCCTTTTATGAATATATCTTATATCTCATACACAAATATAGCATATCAGATTAATCTGGGCCATATATTGTTTGAAGTAAAGTAAACGGTCTAGATTAGGAGTAACTTTTTAAACTTACTCTTGAAGTAAGTGGATCCCCTCCCGCTCCCATGTCCCATATATAAATCAATTTACACACATACACACGATGCAATACATGTATAATTGCAAATGCAAATCATTGTTTGTCTTTGATAAATTAAACTGATACATCAAAAAGCAAACTTGTTATACTAACATAACGAGCAAGAGCATCTTTCGGCCATGCACAAAAGGAAGTTACATGGCATGACAATCAACTAATACATAACAAAACTTTTATTCGAAATTGAAACCTTCATTTTAATCTAACTAATAATAGAGATTGCACAAATTGAATCTAAAGTCAATGGATTTTAAAATTTCAACACACGGATCATGCCTAGAAACCCTTCCATGGTGAAGTAGGAGGCAAGCTTCCATGGAGGAATGAAAATATCAAAGTCAGAGTCCGCGATGGTTGCCAGCTTGGAACCAGATGTCCCGCTCCTCTTACTGTAACAAATGTCACACCGTTGTATTTAACCACATATCCTCCAACCTGTGATGATGAGAAATCGACCATGTTCAAAAAGAGAAAATTAATTGGTCTAGAAGAAAATTCAATAATTCAGTATGGACATAATTTTTTTATCATGATTGTAGATACTATTTATGAAGCACGAACACTTCTCTTGTTTGTCATGTCATTGTGTTGAACACTTGTCCTACACTTCTTATTAGGGGTCTAATTTAAATATTACTTTTTGTTTGTTTGAATACTTAAGTTATCATCTTTACACAACTGATCATACACTTGAAAAAATATAGAAAGTTGTTGGTTTAAGAAGAAGAATTTATCATCGATTTAGATATTTTGTTATATGTTACTAATATTTAATTTCATTAGAGTCTCTTGTTTGTGTATGTATATGGAGTCCCTGTTCCTTAGATTTTAAACATTAATTGTATTAAAATATCCATATCCTTGTTGTGACCCGTGTTCATATATGTCAGAATCCATACTTCATAGGATGCTGTTATATCACAATCCTTGATATTGACAAAATTATGCACAAATTAGTTTATGCGGCTGCAATTATAGTGGCAGGCTATTTTATAAAACCTTGTTTTTCATGTTTAATTAGAATATAATATATAGCAGTAGTTGACACGAACACTTTCATCTTAATGGCTTTCTGCTGTCTGTTTGGTAATCCTGATAAACCGAACCGTTTTCCAATCTCAATGAATTGCTCAAACGACTTGAAGTTTCTAAGTTTGTAACCATGCACAGTCAACTGTGTTTTATTGCGATTGGGAACGGTTGTGTTGAAGGCAATACTCAAAAATCTTTTTTAAATATTCTTGGAGATTGAAAGACAATGTTAAAAGAAAGGAAGTAATATAAAAATATCAAGAGATTAATTTCAGTACCTCATTTCCAGAATACCATGGACGCCAAGGAACCTGGATAGGGAGCTTGAGGGTGTTGATTGAATATCTTGAAGATGTGACTGGAACAACTGAATCAGTATCACCACTGTAGAAGAACACATCATCTAAATTTAGTACTAGGAATACATAAAAACAAAGTTCAAACCTCATTATTCAACTAGAGTGACAGAATTAGTTGAATTCAAAAACATGGTTATGGGTAGGGTAGTGGAGCTTTGTCATTGGAAAAGGATTTCCCAAGGAAATCAGAATACGTAAGGCTTCCTAAAGGTTAATTATAAAAAAATCAAGATTAAATATATTTTTTTCCTTAATAAATATTTAATTTTTGTGTTTATTTCTTAATGAATTTTTGTTTTGTTTTGAGTCTATAATAAAACTAATTTTATTTTTAGTCTTTACATTTAGTTTTACTCTTTGATAAATTAACAAATTTTATTAGTGACTAATAATAAATGAAAAAAATTATCAGAGGGAAAATATAAAATTCGTTTATTTAGAGAGACTAAAAGACTATGTTAAGACTAAAAGTAAAATTGTTGTTATATTAATTAGGAATTCAACCCAAACAAAAATTATTAGAAAATAAATAAATAAAAAATTGAATATTTATTAGATATATTTAAGCCTAAAATAAAAGTAGAAAAGTAGATAGCTATTCAAGGGTAACTATGTCATTATCATGGTTCTAGTGGCTTCAACTAGTCATGGCATTGTTCGATTATACTTTACAGAAATTGAACTTGCCTGTATATCCACAATCCAATGTCACTGTCGATGAGATACTTGATGACGGGTAGGATGCTAGCTGGACTGTCGTTCCAGTTTATTATATCACTGTAAATTTTTGCAAAATATGATATACATGCTTGGTTAGCATTTAACATATACGCAGGAATGGATGTAGGAGTGTTATAAAGGGCGCAGGATTTTTTTTTTACACAATCATTTAATTTCTAATAAATAATTATTTGATAAATAAAAATTTTCATAAAAATATTTATTATTAAACTTATGTATAAAATTAGATGTAAAATTACTACTAGAAGAAAATTAAATAAATATTAACTCAATATTCTATTTTTATTAATTTATTTTTATCAACATTAATTTATTTATAATTTATTTTATTTTTCTTCTCATGGATCTTGAGGGAGGAGGGAGACGAATGCCCCTGCTTACTCCCCTAAATCCGTCCCTGCATATACCAGTGTTTTATTTGAGAAGACGAATTTTATTTTCATTTCTTGGTTGGATAAATAATTACAAAAATGTTGCATTTTAATTTTCCTATATATACTTCTTGTTTTTAAATATTTATATAGGAAATTGCACATATAAGATTGAGTTGTTTTCATTATTTTCTATGTAATTATTTGGAAACAGGAAATAAAGTAAAAATAGTGTGATATTATTAATGATTAAAATAATAAAAAAATAAACATTCTTTCAAACATGCAAATAGGTTAGTAATGTTTTGTGATTTCCCAAGTTATTGTAAATTACCTGCAGTGGGTCCAGTTTGTGGGTTTTGCATGAAGAGCTAATTGGACCTCTGGCCTATTTAGATAGGCTTCCCCGTAGTAATCAGAACACGGGTCAAAATCATATACCTGAAATTAAGTGTCAGAGGCCATTGAAAATTACTTGTAAGCAGTGACCAAAAAAAAAAAAAGAAAAAGAAAAAAGAGAGAGATGGAGATGGAGAAGAGAATCAGATGACAGAATCAAATTGCTTGTGTGTGATTTCTATAATCTGCTTATTTTGGTAATTTAGTTCAAAATTGGTGTCACTATTAAAATAAATAAATGAATTTCATTTCTTTGTACAATTTTGAAATATTTTGCCTATTATGAAATAATGACGATTGACGTACACCAAGATATAGGAGTATTACTTACAGAACCAGTTGATCCATTTTTAAGAGAAGAGTCCTGACACAGTGGAGCATAGATGTTATAAGGGTCTATGTTTCCATTCTCCTCAAAGGCTGTTCTTGTTGCATTGGCACATATCGCAGAAACGTTTTCAGAAGTGAAATCGCAGTACTTCTCAATCAACTCATGAGTTTGATCTGAGCTCAAAGCATGAGTCCATATGTAATCATATATCCCCTTCAAACTTGTAACATCATCAATCCAAGCATTCCCTATCTGAAATTTTCAGTACGAATCAAGAATTTAGAAAGGTGAGATGGGAAGTGACATGATATCACATAGGCATAGTTTTCAGTAAGATTCTTAGAAAACATACAGCAATGCCTTTGAGGTTAATATTTTGTTGACTGAATTTATTGTTCACCAAAATAGTGTATGCAAGCTGAGGCACATAATGGCCAGCATAGCTCTCTCCAGTTATGTAAAAATCGCGGGTTTTGTACTCTGGAAACCTCTCTAGCCAATTGATCAGGAAAACATAGGCATCTTTTGCAGTTGACTTATCTCCTGAATGCTCATAGTCAGAAATAGTATTTGAGTAGGAAAAGCCCACTCCAGCAGGGGATTCTAAGAACAACACATTTGCCACTGCATGGTGCACCATTTTTTGTTGAGTTATTCATGTCACAGAAGTTCATCTCAAAGGTTATTGAAAAACAATCACTTTGATGACAGCCTCACCTACATTCCAAGCATATTTGTTGCGATATAGTGTTTTGCCATCAGAGTTTATTCTGAAAGGTCCCAATTCCTCAAAGGCACCATACCCCAGTGAGGAACAACCAGGTCCTGTGAATTTCAAAATCTATGACTCAAAATGTTCAAGTTTAGTTTACACGGAGATGTTAATCTGTAAAGTTCAGATAACGATGATCAATATCAACCGATATTTTTGTTTCACTACTACGAAAACTGAAAAGTGAAGATATACCATCTAAATAAAAATAAGCACCTTGGTAACAAGCACGTTGATGATACAATTAATGTATTTTTTTAAGGTTTAAATATCTTTTACATTTTTGTAATTTAATATTTTTTTCATTTTTGTGTTTGTAATTTTTTTTTATTTTAGTTCTTATAAAATATGTGTTTTTTTCGTTTTTAAAGAACTTTAGATAATATTTTTTTATCTATTCAAAGAGTTGTGTAAAGTTGTTTAAGGATAAAAAACAAAAAAATGCATTTTAGAGGATTAAAATAAAAAATAATAATTTTACAAAAAGTTAAAAAAAATGCTAAATTACAAAAGCCAAAAAATATTTTTTAAAATGTTTCATATTAGTAAAAAATAAGTATTAAATATTTTTTATATTTTAATATAATAAATACATTCTTTTTCATTCACTATTTTCTACTTTTGTTTTAGAACCATGCCTTAAAGGGACAGTTGAAATTCTCCTAAAGTAAACAACATCACCTCTTATCTTGTGCTTTTTGCTTAAAAAATGGCAAGATATACATAGGAAATTAAGACACATGAAAAGAAAATGCTGAAGCAATGTCAGTTTTTTTTTTTACCTCCATTTAGCCACAATACTAAAGGTTTAGTCGAAGGGTTATATGAAGACTCCACAAAATAATAGAAAAGTGCTCTTCCGGCCTCTGGATCAACAGTGACATAGCCTGAATATTGGTCAAAATTCACCCCATAGGGTTGGCCAGGCAATGCGACAATCTTGTCAGCTTCCTTTTGCCCCTCTTGGGATGCAACATATGCAGAAGAATGAGTTTTCAACGCATCTTCCTCTGCCCAAGAAAGGGTCACAGGTGGCTTCTGCGAGCTCTTAGACAGAATCAAATCTTGAAGCTTATCAGCCTGAGTGGCTTTGCTGTAAGGAAGAAGAACCAAGAGACTCAAATTGAGCAAAAAAGCATAAAGAGAAAGCTTCTTCTTCATCTTGTTCACAACTTGGTTACTTGGTTTTTCTGTATCATAAGTTTCTATTACTTTATAGACCATAAAGAGTGACAAACAATGCAAAAGTGTTTTCTTATGCTTGGAGACCTGTGGAAGAAACGAAGAGAAAGATAACACTACACTCTGCTTTTGACGATGCATAGATCAGCCGGCTAGTTTATTTAGTTTCTCATTCAAAATGAGTTGCCTTAATTACCCTTGTTTCCTTTGTTCTAGAATCATATGAAGTTTATTAATTAATTTAGCACTTCGTCTATCTTTCTCTTATGCACTGATTTAATTGTACTTTATCGTGAACCTAGTTCCTAAACCTAAGTGATTTTGTATGACTTTATTGTTTCAGGGACTTCTTCCTTCTTCGTGCACAGCAATTAACCATGACACACACATAGACACTTTGATTTAGGACACAATTGTGTGATTAATCTCAATTGTTAGATTAAAATAAGGTTAAGATTAAAATATTTTAAATTAAAATTAAAATATTATTTAAGAATAAAATCTCTATAAGATTTATCAAATAAAAAATCAAATATCTTAAAGATTAAATTTATATCCTTTATATAAAAAAGAATAATTTATGTCAAGACTAGCACCACAACAACAATCACCACCGCCATCGTCACCATCAACACGATCGTCATTTTTACCGTCGCCACCATCGCCGATGAGGACAAATTATGATCATTGTTCCTTTCCTATTGTTATATTTATGTTAATTTCTTCTAGGCTTTGTAGATTTGTTTTAACCATGAGCAGTTAGTCTCTCCTAGTCCAAGGTTATGATGTAATTGTTCAATTGTACTCCTTCCCTTATTTTTAATGAAATTCTTTGATATTTTATGTTAATTAATTATCTATCTTATTTTTATTGTCAATTAAGACTTGACCAATCTTAACTTAATTGAATATACAATTGTGATCATCCACATGTATTTGATAGATCTAGGTAGTGAATGTTTTATACCGAATTACATGATCAAATTGTTTGGTTAATCTCCAATAGATTAGTTTATCTTTAAATTAGTCATCTCTAGACTTTATTTTATCCTTGGCCTTAAATTGGTATATTCATTATCATTGGAATATTGATTTAAGACAGAAGCATCTATTGACCTGGATCAAAGGATTTAGGTGACTTTGGGAATTGGTAATTAAATTGGGGTAGGAATTTCATAAGAACAAGGTTGGGAGAAAAGGGTACTAGTGAATCATAATCTCAAGTCGTTTTTAATATCACTCAAATTTCTCGTTTATCTGATTTTACTTGTTTTCTTTAAAAACAAAAATCACCAAAATAACTCTACTCGCTTTTAATATTCCTTCCACTGTTTTGTTTAATAATTTTAGCTATTGGGAACACAACTGGTCCCTTGGGTACAATATCCGAACTTAGGTCCATTGTTACTACTGTATAGGATACACTTGCCCTTGTGCATACATAGTTTATGCATCATTAAACAATGCAACACATGCTTGCTTCTTACTATTCCAAGACACTAGACAATTACCCAACAAGTGGCAAGTGACACTAGTGTTTTTCCTATCTAACTTGCATCCTGCAAAATCCGAATCTGAGTATCCTACAAGAGAGATCCCAGTACCTTTAGGGCACCAGAAACCAACATCTAAAGTTCCTCTAAGGTATTTCATGATCATTTTCACAGCTGAAAAGTGACACATCCAAACACTAAACATTATGTTTGGTCTACTTGCAGTCAAATAAAGTAGGGAAATCGTTGATACCGCTATAAGAGATGCAGCCTCCTTGATTTATCCATCTCAAATTTCTTGAGAAGTTCCTTGTAGTATTTTCTTTGATGGAGAAATGTTCTATGGTTCATTTGCTTCACTTGTACACCAAGAAAGTAGTTCAACTCCCTCATCATTGACATTTCTAACTACCCCTACATCTTGTGCACAAAATCTTCACAAATAAATTAATTAGTGGAAAAAATGATGTCATCAATATAAACTTGCACAAGCAAAATGTTATGAGAGGACTTTTTAATAAAAAGTGTTTTATCAACCTTTCCTCTCTCAAACTTTTGTTCAAGATGGAAGTTTCTAAGTCTCTCACTCCATTGTTTTGGTGCTTGTTTAAGTCCATAAAGGGTTTTCTTAAGCTTGTATACATGATTTGGATATTTGTGATCCTCAAAACTGGGAGGTTTGGAAACATAAACTTCCTTATCAATGTATCCATTTAGGAAAACACTTTTTACATCCATTTGGTATAACTTGAAGTTCATAACATAAGCTTAAGTAAGTAGCACTCTTAGAACCTCTAACCTAGCTAACGGAGCATAGGTTTCACAAAAGTATCTACCCTTTTGCTGGTTATAGCCATTGGCTACTAACCTTACGTTGTTTCTAGTAATCAAACCATGTTCATCCAATTTATTCTAAACACCAATTTAGTATCAATGATGCTCATGTTTTTAGTATAAGGTACCGATTCTCATACTTTGTTTCTTTTAAATTAGTTTAACTCCTCATGCATTGACATGATCCAAAACTCATCTTTTAGTGCCTTTTCTTATTGATAAGGGTTCTACTTGTGACATAAATGCATTGACATGATCAACTCATAAAAAAAACATGGACAAATTCTTCAATTTTTAATGAAATCATTGTTAGAATTGGACGATCCATCATTGGATGATTCACTCATTCCCTTTAGTTTCGATGAAAAAAAGATATAAATCTATGATTGCTAATTCTTTAAGTGTAAGAGTACATGACACATCATTTGGACCTATATTGTAATATCCTTATGAACTTTTAGTTTTATTTATGATTATCGTCCACCCTATATTACAATACTTGTTTTTATTAAATAATATCTAGTGTCAAATGCACTGTTAATAAAACATATGTTGAAAACCAGTGGCTCGTCCACCGTGCCTTTTATCACATGTCCAAAGGACTTTAAATCACTTATATAAATCTTTCTACTATTAATAAGTGTTGTCCAATGATAAATGGATTCAATCATACTAAAATATGTATGTATTATATTGTTCTCTATTACTTGATTTAAACTAACATTTGAAATTCAGCCTGATTGAGACAAATTTTAAAGAATTTATTCAAGATCAATCTGCTATTGGAATTGTGAAACACATGCCTTATTTAGGGAGATTCACATATCTCCTCCTCCTACCTATGCACCATAAAGATTGACAATGCTAAAAAATTGAATGCACTGATCCCAAACAAGAAATAGAAGGATATCATTCTGAGAGAAACATTGAGCTTAAATAGTGTATCCTTTGTATACCAAAGTTTTTGTTCTTAGACTGGATACTAATTGTAAACACACTCTATGAGTGTTGGAATCATTTGATTCTATGTTAAAATATTATTTGTGAAAGCCAGGAATGACTTAGTGGCTAAATAATACTTGGGTGTTCTTAGATTCAAGAGGAGTCTAAGGGTTGTACTAGTAGTGGCCTAGAGAATACTTGTAATGCCAGGAGTGGTAGGACATAATACTTGATTTGTAATCAATTGTGATTAGTTGAACCCTTTATTATTGTGTAATAAAGAACTAGACGTAGCTCAAGTTGAGTCAATTAGTATAAACCAAATGTTTTGCTACTCTCTTAAGCCTTTGCCTAAGTATTCTTTAAGTTTGGTGTTGTCTCAACCTAACACACAAGTTTTTAATCAAATATGTTTTAAACTTATTATCTTATTTCTCATTGGACAACAGTATAGAAAAGATTTGTGAAAACTTATTATCTATCACTAGACGACAATCTTTGAGACTTGATATGTTTGCTAAAAACCTTCATGTAACACACTATTCAACCTCTCTTCTAGTGTGATTTATTGTACTTCAATTGGCATTCGAGTTAATTATTTTCACCAATACAAAAGAAGATCCTAATAAGCAAAAAACTGGAAGAAGGGTACTCCACCAACAAGCCTCCACTATTTAAAGGCATTAAGTATGACTACTGGAAGGAATGTATGATAACTCATT